>NC_142178.1:16720000-16810000 GCF_026936395.1 Plectropomus leopardus
GATTACAAAAATACACACACACACACACACACACACACAGGACAATAACATGAGGGCGTGCACACATTCTACTGTAGTAACAATATCTCCGCTACTTCATATAGTTAGTTTGTTTTGTCTTTTCATGTCATTTCAAACATGGGGCGTTTCCACCTGCAGGTCGGTTCGGTTAAGTTTGGTTTACACTTTTTTTTTGCATTTCCATTCCAAAGTTGTGGATGATACTTAAACTTAAATTGTCCTCATTGTTTGTCAGTCCTCTGCTTGGAGTACCTAGCACACAGATCTGTTACTTAAAGGTGGAGCTAGAAACGCTGCAGTCCGTTAATTAGTCAATAGAGAATCGACTCTCTGTGATCAGAGCGGAGTCATGGTTGGTTTAACCACTGTTCGTACGGTGACAAGTTTTTCATACATTAGTAAACTCCGGTAAAACTATAAAATAAAAGGATATTTTGCAGCCTCTCGCAGCAACTGTAGACTAAGAAAAATAATTAATTTACTGGGTGGACTGCCAGCAACTTTTAGTGTGTAACATTTTCTTGTAATGTTATTCAGTGCATGAGTTAACAACATGAATCCATCAACACACCTTAAATTTCAATGTCAACTTCGACCACATAATCTGTTTTTATTGTCTCTCTTACATACAATTTTAGTAATGAGTGGATCTTGAAGAGTTAAAAAAAATTATATATTATGCAAGAAAGAAAAACAAAACAACTTGGAGCATCATGTTGAAGTTTCTTGCAGCGTGCTCGGGCAGCAATAACCCCTGCTCTTGCCTGGAGTCAATGCACAAACACGCTATCTTTAAATATCCCATAAAGTGAGACTCTCACTCCAACCTGCAGCCCCATTCTGTGGACGATAAACGGGGTGCAGACTTCACTCTGTATCATCGATGAACAAGGAAATACAGCGAGTGCTGCTGGACGACCACAATCCCTCCTGCAGGTAGAAATACTGTCTGTGGTGGAAACGCCACACAGATCTGGGGTCTAGGTACCTGACTGAGGTGTTACTTTCGGTTTCAAAGGTACTATACTTCAAGCCTTTGGAAACGCAGCTTTAGTCTGACTCAGGATATAGACTGTGCGTATAAGCTGCCAGTGGCCGCACTTCTCCGCTTCTGGTGTCTGCGTGTAAGCATTTTGAAAGGATGCCATAGTGCATCCTGCTCTCAGTGCTACCCAAGATGATTGTGACAACCCAGAGCATTTCTTCCCTTAAGGCCCTGACACAAAGCCAACGGTCGGCCGTGGATCAATGTCAGGCCGTTGGTGAGCGTCTTTTGCCGTCGTTGCATGTTGAATTGGCATCGAAGCCACTTTTGTATTGAATTGTGTTTCCCTGGCAAACAGTGTTTTCCTCCTGTCAATGTGTCGCGGGTCTCTCTGAGGTTTGGGTTAGGGCCTAGGGTTTGGCTCAGGTTTAGGGAGGGAGAAACACATATCGATGGGGAAACAGTCTTCGACACAACACTGACAGAGCCCGTCAGTGAGTGAAATCACTCTAATAGGCAGTTTAGCTACACGCACGAGAAGAGAAAAAGAAGTGAGGAACGCAACCAAACAACTAAAGTTAAGGGGGTGCGAGATCAAAACAAACATGTTCCATAGTAAAGATTTTTTTGCCATTAAGCTCATTAGCAAAACTAGTTAGGGATTTTTTTTGTGTTATTCTTGTGTGTTTTTGTAAATATCATTTGTTCTTTCAGCATCACTTTGTGTGGCTGTCGTCACTGTGGTTTGTTCAAATTCATATCATTTAGTAATATATTTTGCAGTTTCCAGTACAGAGGACATAAGAAATGAAACTCATTTTGCGATTTTCGCCTTTTAGCTTTGTCAATTTTAAAACTGAAATAATAGGTTCATTAATCGATGAGTCAATCAGTAGATGCTGAATCGACAGCAATGTTGACATCTCTTAAGAGTTATTCTTTTTAAAAAAATCGGACAACAATACAATGATTCCAGCTTCTTACATGCGAATATTTTCAGGTGATTTTCTCAGTATTCTATGATAGAAAATTAAATACCTTTGAGTCTGGAACTGTTGGTCAGGCAAACATTTGATGATCATCTTGTGATGATTTTTTTGTGTATTTTCTGATATCTTATAGAATAAACAACTAAACAATTAAATGAGAAGATCAGTCAGCAGTTTAATCGACACTATATAAATGTTAGCAGCAGCTACAGTCCAGCTTTTTTTTTACAAAGCTCAAACAGACAAGAATAAAAAGTCACCAGGGATTCTTTTGAGTTTTCGGTACAAGAAAAATGAAAAAGAATCAGCATCCAGAAAAGATCAACATACATACACTCCAGAGGCCAACACCCCATCCCCTGAGTTTCCCAATCACCCTGAGGGTGATATGATAAATGTGTTTTGAAGGTCCGTCCACTTTATTTCACAGCAGCTCTGATAATAAGTTTCCAAACTAGGTTTCACTGTGAATGGGGAAATTAGAAGTCGGGGGAGAACTGTTGCTGCACAGAAATAATTTAATGCCACAGGTGATGGCAAAGAGCTGTTGCCACATTTGAGGCACACACATATCTTTGTTCCCTCTCTTTGCTCCTTGGCATTCACACACACTGTGTGTATGTGCTTTTTTTTATTTAAAAGGTTCAGAAATTCATACCACAATTCAGGGATCGTCACACTGCAGTTAAAAAATGCGGCAATTTGGCGCATAGAGATGATGCAACTGGTAGACAACCGCTGGTACGGATACTCCTGTTACCAGGGCCTTGCATCTCCACAGCTACATTCTCAATATCTCCACACTGCATGCAAAACAAAATCAGTGCTCTGGTATGGAGTGTGTGTGTGTGTGTGTGTGTCTATTTGTGTATGTGTGGGAACGAGTGTGTCTCTCTTCTCAAAAAGCTCCAAAATAAACCCAAAGGTCCTCGGAGGGAAAACATGAGAACTTGACTCCGCTGATTAGAGTGATTATTGATACAGTGGAGAAAATCGGCTTCGTAATATCGGTGTTTGAACACATTTCAGCACAGAAGGTTGGATCAGTAATTTGAGACACTTAAACCAAACTAAAACATGTTTTCAGTTTCTTAATCCTTTTGACTTCTCGTGTGTGTTGCAATGGGATTTATCTTGGTTTCATACATTTTTTTCGGTTCTCAGTGAGGTTATGTAAATAAGGAGTCAAGACACTTGTGGAGGGAGAGTACATTTAAAACACACACACACACACACACACACACACACACACACACACACACACACACACACAAAGTCAAAACAACACAAGGACATGCAGCACACTCACACGGAAGCAGCAAAAACAGTGGAGCACAGCAATGATTATGCACCAGATCTGCTTACACCATATTTCATCATTACTGTGGAGAAAAAACACTCAACTATTGATCTGCCCCACTGCTTCCTTTTCTCTGCCTCTCTCTCTCTCACCCACTCTCCCATCTCGTCTTTTATTCCCGCTTTTACTTATCTCTTTTTACTTCTCTCCCACTCTCAGAAATTTGCAAACATAACAAGACTTTTCTGAAATGAATCCCAGTAGTAAACAAGATCATAAACATGCAGGCGCCGCTTAGAAATTATCTCCGCTAAGACCAAATTCTCTCTCTCTCACACACACACACACACACACACACACATACACAAACAAACACACACACACACACACACTCAGGAGGTGGACATAATATTGTGAACACCTGTGCAATCTAATGCAATCCAGCACTATAGCCCTGCAATAAAGGCTGCCTTTGTAAAGTTCCTTCTTTAATGCTGTTCCCAGAGCGGGGATGGATACAGGAACAATACAACAGGAACATGTCACAATGTAATGCTGTACATTAAAGGACCAAAACATCACCTCAAAATATTCCAGAGTATCAAAAGCGATCAACTAACAGAGTGCTTGCTCAGTGTCTTCGTCTTGTTTGCTTATTCTTTGATTAGACATTTCCTGGGAGACATTACAGCTATTCTAATTTCAGGCTACAATTTAGGGAAAATTCTTGTACGGTTGCTCCTTGTTAAGATGAAATTAAACACTGATGCATTCTAGACGTCTACCTTGTTTTGTTAACAAGAGGTTCGCAGAAAAACATTTTTTTAATCCCTTTACATATGCTATTGTTTAGATGCATGTATCGGTAAATAGCTTACTGTACATTATGGACTCGTCCCTACTGGCAGTCAGTTAGACAAAAGGAGAACATTATGGCAATGATATTATTTTGCATGTTTGTAAGTGTCCTTCCCCTGTACGCTCCTACTAAAACTATTGCTCAAACAATTCATGAATTGATAAGTCAATCATCATCGATTAGTCCATCTATAAGAATTTTCTTAAACACTAAAGTGTTTCTGTCATTTTTTTAAGCAAAGATACTGAAAAAATGCCAAATATTCTCAGCTTCTTAGCTTCTCAAATTACAGGATTTGCTGCTTTCATTTAATTGCAGGTCAAGAAAAATTTTTGCTTCATAGACTGAATGATAAATTGATTAATCAGAAAATAATAACCTGCAGATTAATGATTAAAATAGTAAGTTACAGCACAAAATAAAATACAATTTGGACAAAGTTTTAAGATAATTGATAGTAAAGATTATTTGTTATAATAATGGATAGGGCTATAAAAAGCAAATCTACAAATGCCATCTGGCCAACAGCCAAACGCCATAGATATTTAGTTGATATTCACATTTGAGAAGCTTGATTTTTTCATTTTTGCTCCAAAAAAGAAAACAAAAGACTAAAACAATACTTGCCAAGAACTTCTCTAATTAACTTATTGATTAATCAACTAATCTTTTCAGCTCCCAAACACGAGTCTCTTGTCCTGGCAGCATAAAAAGCACAGAGGCCCCTGTCCCATCCTTCATCCGCCTCACATACCTAGAGGAGGTTTTACACGGTGTTACATCAACTTGACCCCTGTGCATGCAGGAAGTCAAACAAGTTTATGTGAAACTCACACACAAACACACACACACACACACACACACTTGTCTGATGTGGTAAAACAGTGATGTTACACTCATTACTTAAGACTTCCTCTTGAGGAGAGAAGCTTCAGGTCAGATATTGTCAAAGGATGGAGAGGACTCAACGGCCAAGTGCAAAATGTTGTAACGGCCAACTGATAGTAAATCACTTCCATTAGCTACATCTCCCCTCTACATCATGCAAGTGCAGCTAACACACACACACACACACACACACACACACACACACTCACACTCACACACACAGACACACACACGCACACTCACACACACACACACACACACACACACACACACACACACACACACACACACTTTTTAACCTTGGTGTGCTTACTGTGCTCTCTCTCTCGCTCTCTCTCTCACTCACACACACACACACACACACACACACACAGCCCCTACAGCAACTAGATCCTAGCATCTTATAGGTGTTTTATATCTCCTGCTCTCTCATGCACACACACACACACACACACACACACACACACACACATGCACACACATGCACACGACAAGGCAAAGAAACTAGCTGTGGTAAGTAACAAGTGAAAACGCCATCTGTCAAGCGAGAGCGCATTTGCTTCGCCTCAGCATTTTCAGGGGAATGCCTTGAAGACAAAAAGGTCCTTGTTCTCAATCTCTCCGCAAATCCCATCTCTCATTCTTCCTCCCTCTTCCTTCATCCCCCTTGCTCCGCGCGCCTTGCCGCTCCGCCACCATCAGCAAAGTTGCACACATAAGCATTGGTCAGCGTTCAATTACCGTGAACACCAGGGAAGGATGGGGAAAGTACTTGACAGAGAAATGCACTTCAAGCACTGATTAAATACTGATACCAAGTATAAAAAAGTTTAGCCCCTTGGTTGTGAGTGTGTGTGTGTGTGTGTGTGTGCGTACATGCAATAAGAAAAGGAAATAGGGAAAAATGTGTATGTGTGAAGAGAGAGAAGAGAGAGAAAGACAGTAAGGGGGGGTTGCTCTTCTCTCCAATACTGATACAACTGTTTCATCATTATGACCCTCTATTACAGTACTTGCCAACTTGCTTACTACATACTTTTGATACACTCCGCAGAGTGCTGACTCTAACTAAAGCTGCTGATATGGAGTCATTAGGGGGTGAAGTTTCTGTTTTCCTTGAGCCTACAGAGCTTCCCTAATACTCTTCAGTGTTTAAGAGTCGCAGTGCTCATAGGTTGCTACCAGGCAGCGGATAATGGCCCATCTAAAAGAGATCAGTCAGAGGATATTCTGTTGCAACACATTATAGTTCATTGAGGTACTTTCTTTTTTTAGCACAAGTCTAGTGCCATTATATGGACATGAATAACCCATTTATGAGGCTTATCCCTGTTGTGATCATACTCTGACTAGGGTGTTTACCTGCGCGCAGAGAAATCAGGTTATTCATATTCCCCATATACATTCTGGTTTCTTACACTCCAGCTAGCATATTTGGGTTGCTCGTCAGAAATGTGGTGTTTACATGCCAGGGTTCCCACTCATTTTTATATACACATTTTTAAAACTTTTCCATGACTTTCAAGGTTTTCTATAAAATATCCAAAAATGTTAAACAGAAAAAAGCCATTTTTTACAAAAAACTTTGCTATAAGAAATTGCCTAAAATTTTTAAAGAAAGAAACAAATTTCCAAAAATTAAAAGCAAGAAGAAACAAAATCAACATTTTTTCTAAAGAAAACATGCCTTCCATGTTGACATGTTTTCTTTAAAAATTGTCAATAATATATATATATATATATATATATATATATATATACACACAAAATAAAGCCATTCTGAGTTGTATGCCACTAAAACTAAAAGTGCTTAAAAACTACTTGACATGCCTAGTGGACATGAAGGGAGAGACTTTCGTGATGTACAAATAAACACAGGCATAACCAAAACATTGTCATGTCGACAAATATTAAATCTATGTTTCGTCATCAGCTACAGAAAATAAATCCACTGTGATGTTACATTAATATAATTTAATTAATGACATGCAAAAAATGTCCATGATTTTTCCAAAACTTTTGGTGACTGATAAGTTCAATGATATTTTCAGACATGGAAAATGTGTCTGTGAAATTCCATGAGTTTTCCAGGCTTTTCATGAACCCTGACATGCTCAAAAACATAAAAAAGATACTCCAAAAACCTGATCGTAAATGGGTTATTCATGTCCCTGTAAACACACTCAAAATTATTTGACATAGCATGCCTCCTCTTGTCCAGCTTTTCTTTGTTTTTGTCCACAATATACCAACACACAACACTTTTTAAAAATCTTTGAAACAAGATTTTTACAAAAGGTGAATGAGGTCACTGCCAGATATCAATAGCAGTAGGCATTACTTACTTACTTATTTGTGTAAAAATATTTTACTCTCTTAAAAGTGAAAACAGATTATTAAACTACGCATAAATAATTTAGAGCATATTCACCATGCCTGTGTGCACAATCTCCCCATAGGCTCCAACTGAAAATATAGCCTTTTTTGATACCACCAGTGAATAACCAAACCTCCCTGAACAGAAATGAACAAATTTAGCTCTAATGACATTTTAAACACACACTCCGCAAGCCCACGCGAGCTCTAATTATCCCATAAACACGTCAACATCCACTACATGACCGGGCCTATTTAATTCAGAGCCAAACCCCCCAATATAAACCGAGCTCTTCCTTCCCTCGCGCCAGACCTTTGTCCGCCTGCCTGCCGCCGGTGCCATGTTGCCATGGCTCCCTCATGCCTCCGCTGTGCTCGCGCAAACGTTGAGAAATAACAACGTTGTGATGAATCAGCATCTCTGCCGCGAGCCCAACCGGCGTACAACCAGGCGCGCCAGGAAATAGACTGTTTCTCTCTGACACAAGTCACTTAAACATTAAAAAGGTGTCACCTGATGTTGTGAACACAAGGCCTGTCGGAAGAAGAGACAAAGCAAATGTCAAAACTGTCGCCGGAGCGGAGTCACCGCTGCCCCCTCACTGATACTCTAGCTAGCCGCTGGACGGTTGACAGTTACGCCACAATGACACCCGGGGGGCTGTTTGTTAGTTGTTGTCGTCGGTATTTTACCCACATTTTGACTTCTGTCACACCGCCAACTCAGCCAGCAGAACCGTAAGAGTCCGTAAAACCGCCCGCAAAACAAATAAAAATCCACTTAACTGCACGTCTTACCTGTGAAGGAGCAACAGACGTCGGTGAAGCGACAGCGGGAAGCTTCCAGTTTGCCTCAGCACCCCAAGGAGAGGACAGCCGGGGAAGCTAGGTGTTGTTTTTGAGGGTTTCCGCTTATTTAAGTTGTTAATCTACGCTAAGGGGTTTCATCTCCTCACGTTAACCTTTCCGAATAACTAGCCATTTAGTCGCCGCAAAACAAGGGAATCCCCGGGCATGCCAGCGGCACCGACTCGCTCTCCCCGCACGGTCTCCTAATTCCGACACATGGCTTCTTTTTTTAAGCTTGACAGCCGTACGCAACCCCCTTTGTCTGTGTTATTATGAAATCGCTGGTTTCTCGGTCGGCGTGGCTGTTGGCTCCAAGCGACCCGGTGTCGGAACAGCATGTGCGGGTCTGGATGACGACCGGATCGTGATGATTCAGCACTACCAGCCTGCTGCCCTTTAAACGGCAGCGGCGTTACTGCGAGTTCGCCCGAGCAGGACAGCGGCAGCGGCGCACACCGGGACAAGCGGCAAGCCATAACGGCATGGCAGCGGCGGCGGTCGTGCACACTCAGCAAAACAACACCTCAATATTCAGCACTTTAAAAAAAAAAAAAAATCAGTTTCGACAAAAAGCTGACTCACCAGAAGTCAAACCGGCGCCTTTCGCCCACCGCACCTTCGAAGGGTTGGGGTTCGCCGATGGCTGGTCGACCCGGTGTGAGGGAGACAGCTGGAGAAATGTTTTTTCCGCTCACGCCTTCTCGCAGGTCTACATATATCCACTCCTTCCTCGCTTGTTTTAGTCTATGGTCGGAGGCGCCAGACGTCAAATGATGTTTGGATCACATGGTTTCATTCATGAAGGATCTACGCAACCCGCATTTAAAGAGACAAGAGACACTACTACCGTGTGATGGACGGTTGTAACAACAGTCAATGTGGAAAGTGTGACAAGACAGCCCCCCACCTCTGTGCATATCTCTAAACTGAGAGCCAACATTTCAAGTGGCTTACTGATTCGCTCTAACAATAGCACAGCGGGATGGAAATAAGTCAGATGTTGTCATTCTCATCGATTAACACCAATTTAGGGACATTTATACATTTTGTAAGTTAACCCTTTAAAATCTGGACCAACATCAGTTTTCTTGTGCTAGGTTCAGATACCTTGTACAAGCTGTTTAATTCTTTGAAACCTGAGCAGTTTGGGTAATTTTTTTTTTCATAAGCATTAGAGAAAAGGCAATGAAAAACTTGTCAAGAAATGAAAGGGGGTGAAGAAAATGATCTGGAAACTAGTTTTTAATAAAGGGGGAGGTTTATTAGAAAATTATATATTTATAGCCTATATTTTAAAAAAACAACATTGTTATTATATATATATATATATATATATATATATATATATATATATATATATATATATATATATATATATATATAATCTTTCTTTTCTTTTTATCTTTCTTTTTTCTTTTTCTTGCTTATTTTCAGGTAATTGTCTTGTAGCTTTTTTCTATGTATGAATTGTTGTACTGTTTTGTTTTTCTTTCTTTCTTTCTCTCTTTCTTTCTTTCTTTCTTTCTTTCTTTCTTTCTTTCTTTCTTTCTTTGTCTGTTACCTGCCAAGGCACTACAGATGTAAATTAGCAGTCCTGCTAACTTCAGCATATTTACGTTTGTATTTTATATTGATGTTTATTGATATGCTATTTCACTTTTAAATAAACATTAAATAAATAAATAAATAAATGAATTGCCTTCTCGTGTTTTTGCAAGAAATCAATCCTATTTGCTCAGGGTTCAGGGGGTTAAATCTAACACTGGAGTAGAAGATAATGTGGGCTGCATTTTTCCCCATTTGAATTTTTTGTGATTTCATAAAAAAAATACAGCTATCAAAGGGGGCTATATGAAAGTGAGAAAAGAGGAACTGATTTTTTTTTAAGCATGCAGATTAGTAGAGATAACGCACACAGAGTCAAAAGAGAAATTGGAAATATTGGCCTGTGAAAGACACAATATAGGTCCTCTTTTATAAGATGATGACCTCAGTTAGCTAGAAAAAACATAACTGACATGCAGATTCATATCACCTTTGTTCCTCTAAAAGAAGGACATGATATGACAATATAAAAAATGAGGTCCTGACTCAGGTTCCTGGGAACACGTTTTCACTTTTACATAAACGACACAATAGATTTTTACCATTGCCCTGAGACTATAAAGTTGTATAAAAATAAAAATGATATGCACATTAAAGTAGAACACTCAAAATGAAAATGTGTTTTTGGTTTCTCATACAATACTATCTGATGTTTTTGTTTGTTTGTTTTTTAATCTGAGAGATATTGCAGTTTTGTTTGGCCAGCAAACCGACTACTTTAAAATCCCACTTTTCCAGTCTGTTTTTAGATCAGACACTAACTGAAAGCCATAAACTTTTATAAACCAGCCATACATTATACACTATCCATCCTCAATTACAGTGCCATTTTAAAACAAAACTATTACGACCATTGTACTGTAGTTTATCAATACTCCATTTCCATTTCTGAGAAACTAATGAGTTTCGATACAAGACAAGAAAGCACTCAACCAATATTAGCAGCCTATTTCTGGATAATGCCACTCAGTTTATGAAAAATTGCTGGTGTTACATATTCAGCAATTGGTATCTCTACCCGGGTGTTCACAGGCCTGTAAGTAATCAAAGTAAATCTCTGCCAGGCTGCTGAAAGTGTAGATACATTTTGAAATGCCACTTAATTTTGCATAGTACTTTTAAGAAATGACTCGCCCAAATGTAGTCATACTCACTGTGAATTCGCTGCAAGGTGAGGTTTTGCTTTTTAGGTTTAGCAATTTTTTATCCAGTGGGACTCAAATACATTTTATCAGCAAACACTGGATATGAGAAGAAGCTTTTTCTTATTATTTTATGGGAAGACACCTATCCCCAAACCACTGATGAATACAAGCTCTTGAGGAGAGGCAGCATCCAGCATGCTGAGGAAATACACCAGAATAAACTCTCATTATACTGGTAGCTTGTGAGCAGTGGTAGCAGGTACATTCACTCAAGCACTTGTACTTTACTTGATAATTTCAATTTTATGCTACTTTGCACTTCTAAGGCAAATATTATACTTTTTAGTCCATTATCTGACAGCTTGAGTCACTTGTTAATTTGGGGGTTCAGACTATTATAGAGGCCATATGAGACAGAGCAACTGTGATTTAGAGTCCAAGCCAGGATTACCTGCTGGTGGCTGTTCTCATACACTGTTCATACATTTAAATAACGAAAAGTAATGCACTAAAATCCATACATATCCCACGTTATGATGAGCCAGTAATTTGTACACAACTCACACATGTTTGAAGGCTGCGATCATGTGACCAATATGCTGACGGGAGAAAAGAAGAAAGTGGTTCAATAAGGAGGCAGGTTATGGAGGTGGAACTGTCACAAAACACTGGACTTTACCCCGGAGACTGGTGTTCAGACTTGTGTAAACTTTGAGTGAACTTGGAGTAATTCTTTCTTTTCCTAACCCTAACCACAGTAACTTCACCTGCCTAAATCTGAATGTTGTAACTTGGGTAACTTTATGTTAAGAATGTAACATCATTCGTGGGGCATTAATTCATAGGATATCATACAAACCGTTACATGAGGATACGTTGGCAGTAGCTAACAGTGGTAAGGGTGCTGACGGACTACCTCCGTTAATGTAGGAGAATATACATGGTATACACACACAGGACTCACATGCTATTGTGCATGTGCTGCTGGCAGGGCTACCACAACAAAAAACAGAGAAGCTCAGACGACAACACACAGATGGAGCGTGACTTCATTCTCTGCTCAGGACGCCATCACTACATTATAACCTTACATAGCAAACAGTTGTTTGTGCTATATTAATGTTCTGGATATTGTATACACCACTGGATATTGTAAATTAATTATAATCCATTAATATATTGTATATTAATTATAATCCAGTGTTATATCATTCTAAGATGGACCATTCTGCATAATGAGCACTTTTACCTGCTCAGTTTTCACTTGTAACAAGAGTATTGCTTAACTGTGGTATTACTACATAAACGTACAAGTAAAAGAGCTGAGTTCTTCTTCCCACACAAGGAACCCTTGAAAAACTCAACACATGCGCAATGGTGGAAAGTAGCACTTACTCCGGTGCTGCATTTAAGTAAGATTTCACTGGGTTTTTTTCAGTATTTTGAGTCAAGTACTTCCATTATATTACATTACATTATCCTTTTACTCAACTACATTTCAGATAAAAAAATATTATTTACACAGCTGAGATTAACCATTTGATACCTGAGCAAAGTGGCTTGAATTGGCAATGAGATAACAGCAAGAAATGGCCAACAAAATGGCAAGAAAAAGTTACCAAAAAGAAAACAAAAACAAAAACAAACAAAAAATAAATAAAAAGAAAATAGAAAATGTCCTCAAGAAAGTAAGAAAGTGCCATTTTCCCTTTATTTCCTGTACCATAATTTTAATTGTATAATTAAGAGAACTATAAATATAGTTTTCTGGACATTTCACCCCATTTTTTCATCATATCTAATAATCCCCCAGCAAACTGTTTTCTCAGGTTTCAGCGCTAGGTTTAAATGCTAGTTTGAGGATTTGAGAATTTTACATCCCAAGCATTTTATCAGTTAATAAAATGTACTGCTTGTTCATACATAATACTGTCAATATTAAATATGTAAAGTAGTTCGCTTTGATTGGACACATTGATGAAATGCGGCCTTTAAGCTAATGCATCAGTAATAATGATAATCCAGTGATCTAATCATTGATATATTAACTCTAAAAGCAGCCATTCTTTACAGCTTTTATTGCTGCTTTTCCTTCAATAAGAAGCCTGAATATGAGGACAGACAATATTCACCTGCTGCTACACACCTTTGTGCATGTCTGACTCCCAGATACGCATCAGTAGATCAAAGTGTGTCTTCCCAGGAATCCTCTGTACTTTGCAAGGTGGCATGAGAGGGAAGCCCATACTGCAGATTCACTGACTGTGTGGTAACTGTCAGAGCTTCCTCTTTCTGTGACCGTTTCATCAGACAGCTGCACCTAACTGATACTGTATCAGCCTGCAGATCATGGCTGTGCTTGGGACACACACACACACACTTCTGACAATACAGTGTTGCACAAACTCTGAAACAGTCAAAAAATGAAGACTTGACTGCCCAGAAAAACCTCTTCCCTTGCTAGTCTCTAAATTTTTCATTTTGGACAGGATTAGGTGGATGTTTGGTGCTGGTGGTGGAGGAAAGAGAAAAGAAAAGAAAAAGCCCTTCCATCTATTCACTCATCTTCTTCTGGCACTCCCCCTGGCCTTGATACGATATGCAAACAACCATGTTATTGCAAAGGTCAGTGATTACATTGATTGAATGGAGGTGACAGGTAGCATCTGGCCTACCTGTGGATAGAAATCCCATGCTGGGCTGTGGCGCGCATGCACACACACACACACACACACACACACACACACACACACACACACACACACACACACACACACACACACACACACACACACACACACACACACACACACACTCCAAACTTTCCACTCAGGATTATCTGCCATTGAACTGCCATCTTAGACCCTCTGCCGGTGTCAAGATGATTGACACAGAGCACATCCTCTTCACCTCAGGTGGAAGAGAGGCGCTTAAAGCCGCCTGACCGACGAAAGGTAACAGAAGTCTAATAATGAGAGGCAAATGGAAGTCTCTCCAGGAATGGCTAATCTTAACGGACAGAGGCAGGAGCATGCAGAGAATAACCTTTCACAATAAAAGAGGGATTACCGAGACACTTCAGCGGCAGAGGAAAAACCATTGCACGCACAAATAAACAGCCCGAGTGCACTAAGAGCACGCGGGACGCAATTTAATCAAGGGACACTGGTGTGTGTATTAGTTTAAGGAAAATAAACTAATCCTACAACAGCTACAAATTGTTCAATTATAATGAGGACATGGTTCTTCACAAACCACCACTTTTGCTTCCATCATTTTTACTTCGCCATTATGCACCTGTGTGTTGCCTGAATAGACCCACAGGCCTATCTCATTCGCACACAAAGTGGCATCTGTTAATCCAAAATGTAGCAGCCTGGAGCGTAGGAATGGGCCCAAATATCTAGACTTGAGTACCTCACACACACTTCAAGTCTGCTGCAGCTACTGCAATCTCATAATACACCCAAATATAACCGCACTTATGTCTTCTGCTATCACACCGACTCAGAACCCATTGATATTTATTCTCTGAGCTCGCAGCACCAAGTGGCGGAAAGTAACATTTGTTCATGTACTGTACTTGAGTACACCGTTGAGGTACTTAGGTACTTTAGATTAAGATTTCACATAAAAAAACAGACTATGGTTATCTTATAATGGGAGTGGTCACTGCTGGCAGCAGCTGCTTCACTACACTGCTGTACTACCTTTTTACATCTGATCTTATATTTTTGCACTATTAATCCCATTTGCACAATAATCATTCATTGCATAATACAAATAATTGCTCACCTCCATTTATACTTGAAGTTGCTGCTTGTGTGTTTTCATGTGTGCCTTGCTTTAACTGTAATTTTATCTTTTATTTAGCACTTGCCTATTTTTGATATTTTTTCTATTCTTTTGGTTTTGTAGTTGCATGCTTACAGTCGGTGTAGGGAAGAAATGGCATTTCAGTCCCATTTATGCCCTGTACATATGGCAGTATTAGCAATAAGTTTGACTTCAGTTAAAGGTCCAGTGTGTAAAATTTAATCAGCTGAAAATAAAAACTGTTGTGTTTTTGTTTCCTTACAATAAGTGGTTTATATCTACATCCTGAGTGAGTCTTCTTCCACAGAGTCTGCCATGCTGCTCTACAGTAGCCCAGAATGGACAAACCAAACACAGGCTCTATATAGGACCATTTATGTTTTTGCACTTTCATGTTTCTGCGTCAGCCACCGTAGTTCTCCAAAATTGGCACATGGGAAAGGCTTAAGTTCTGCAGTCTCACAGAGAGATGCCAGACTTGACCTTTAACTAACAAATACAAGACTAAATTTACAGTAGCTTGTTTATGCACTGCATTATGTATGTATTTGTCATACCTGTTTTGATTTGATGGCATTGACTTGCTGGTATCTGACTATGTTTTGGCTTGGTCTCACTTGTAGAAGGGGTTTTTATTCTCAGTCTGACTTAATATATAGGGTTAAGTTTATAAAATACAATACATGCACGCAAAGATTAAACCGGTGTTTCCCAATCACTGGCTTAGGACCTCATGTAAAAGTTGTCTTTTTGCAGTTACACAAAAGCCCCCGAAATTGGCTTCATTTAAACATTGACGACCCAAAATGTTGAAAAAAGACCAAAAAAAAGGAAAAAAAGAACAACAAAAAAAGCAAAACAACCAACTCACATAAACGTGTGCAGTGTAACTTTTTCTTCTCTTCTCTTTAATTAATCCTCAAGACCCCTCAGGCTTCTTTGGTGAGCCACTGGAGGGGTCAGATTCCTAGTGTGAGTACCAACGGGGTTAACTGACATATTTTAGAGAAATTCATTAGAAATTCCACATCAAGCACTTACAAAAGCAAAAAGTTACTTAAAGTGAGTTAGACGCAAATAAAACAGCATGAACAATTTAAAATCATACATAAGTCACGGGGGACATATTAGTTTAGAATAAGTTATTTAATACTCTAATCTAGAAGTACATGTAGCTGATAATATTTCTGTGCTTTTTGCTTAAGTTGGATATTTAATTAAGGACTTTGTAATGTAGTATTTTTTACATCATGGTGTGGGTACTTTTATTTAGAGTAATACTTATACTACTCACAAAAGACTTGTGAGTCGGTGTGATAAATATGGATTTATCGGTTGTTTAGCCAACCGTTTAAAAAAACTCTAAAAACAACTTGTGAAGTATAATCCAAGCCTCATTTATCAGCTGTATGCTCAGCAGCTCCCAAACACATGCATTTCCACAAAAACATTAGCAAAGGAGTCTGGCTTTGAAGAGAGCAGTAGATACGTTTCACTCTCAGCTCAGTTTTAAATACCAAGGTTTTAGTGAAAAAGTGCGTGTTTGGGAAGCACTGAGCATACAGCTGGATAAAGAATCGGATTGGATTGAACTGCACCAGTTGTGTGAGAGTTTGTAAACGTGTGTCTTAATATAGTTTTGCGGTTAAATGCAGACGCTCATCAGTATGTTTGTGGTTTTCAATGCGAGAGCAACTGTTCACCTCACCAATTCAAGGTAACACAGCTTGACTAACAGATATACATTTGGTCATTTTGTGGGTGAAGTACCTGTTTAGTGTGTTTCTGAACATATTAAGTAATAATTAAGTAAACACCAGCAGAGAGGGAGAAAGCCGATCTGCAGGGCACAGCCATGATCCCACTCACTGCTCATATGTCCACCTGACAAAAATCTTCTAAAAATTGGACTGTTTACTTTTGAAACAGTCAATTACAATTCACCTTTAGGCCTGAGAGAAAAAAAAATTGCGTCTTATGATATAAGGCATATACATAGAGATTTTGGGACAAGAATCTGATTGAGAGGAGACTGGAGTGGCTGTGGCGTACCAGAGGGGACAAAACAAGAATGCTGGAGAGTTTTAGATGACGAGTGGGTGAAACATGTAACAGTAGCACTGCAGCTAATGCCTTTACCAATAAGTGAAGTGGTGTAGTTATATTTGATTTCAGTCCAGGGTCAATTTTAAGTCACTCAACTGGAAGTTATGTGAAGAGGGTAATTTGATCTCAGCAGACACTTGCAATTTAGTCATTTGAGCATAGAGCGCCATCTGCAGGCCAGGGTGCATCTTAATTACTCAACAATGTCTGGTCAGCCCGCACCTATAACATGAAAATATACACGCAGCATACAGAGACGGGAAAACGCAGGACACGAAGTAGCAAAGAAGAGTCGGTGCAGAGTACAGAGAGTCAAACCAGACTGGCGTTCAGTTCAGTTGAGGGACAAACTAGCTTTAGAACAAAAGTATTTGATTCTGCTGCTTTAATATTGACTTTTGACTGGCACCAGCTGAGTAGTCAATATGCCAAACAAAACAATACATAACATGTAACATTATGGGGATAAAAAGGTAACAAACAGTACAAAAGAAACACAATAAGGACGGACTACTCTATATGAATAAATCTTCATATAATATTGCTTCTCTCTGTAGATGAACTTCTTGTAGGACTTTCAGGAAATGACAGACAGAAAATGTAAAAGGTTCCCCTATATAATAAAACATGGAGGCTCACCATAACAGCTCAAGATTTGGGGTTTGAGACCCATGACGCCCTTAACAAACAGGAAATGTTTTTTTTAAAGCTTGGAATGACCTTTCAATGAAAGAAAAAATATTTTGTGAGTCCCAGGCTCAAAGGCACAATGTTCTTAATGTGCTCGAAAAAGACCCATTGTGACACTGTGAGGAAGGTATTTCATCAGTGACGACCATAGTGTCCGTATACGACGATGAAAACAACCAAAAATAAAAGTTACTCAATGTTTTGTTCATTCCATATTCAGTCTTTGTTAACAGTGTAATACTGTTGGCCAAACAAAACACAATTAGTAGCACAAACAGGAGAATAGTACAGGATGATTTACACTGTGGCTTCATTTTTGTTTTAAAAGAAAGACATAAAAGACAAACATTAAGAGCTCGATGGTATCCCAGCAGCCATCTGCTGCCTGGTGTGTACCAGGATCCCATGACGGCCCGCTGGGTCATTACCGTTTAACAGCCCTAGAGAGTCTAGAGCCCAACAGACAGACAACAGATTGTAAATGCACTTTTGCTCTTCAGTGTGTATCTGGATTTGTGTATGTGTAGACAGTTATCCTCCATCACAACATAAGGCTATAACTGTGGGCACCCAGAATGCACCTGTGCTTGTGTGTAATGTGGTGACACCAGCAGGTCCACTGTCCGTGTTTAACCTAAGTATGAATAAATAATTTGGCATTTATGTTCGGTAAAATGAATCTGATTTCAGATCAGTCCAGGTGTATATTATGCAAGTGTGACAACGTGTGTACAAGTTGGTATACTTAAACCTGTGTTGTCTGTGTGTGTGTGTGTGTGTGTGTGTGTGCGTGCGTGTGTGCCTGCCTCGGTGTACTCAGTTCTTCTTCTTGACCCCAGGGCCACGATTGTTGAACAGGCTAAGCCCCGATCTGCCGTTCCCATTAGCCACTCCGCTGACTGTGACTCCGGGCTGCTGGAGCACCTTGTCCAGCGTTGTTTTCTTAATGGCTGCTGGGGAGATGCGCTCCTGGTCTGCCAGATACTGCAGCTCCCTGAAAGAGGACAAAAACCAGCGTTTACATTTACAGTTAAAGGTGCACGTGTGTCATATTTTCTACGATGTTAAAACAATAAAGCACGAAAAGCAACAGACTTTCGTATGATATGACATCAGAGTGTCTTGACTCTGAGGAGTGAGAACTGCCATACTCAGATACGTATCCACAGGGGCATTTTTTGATGGGAGGGGTTGCGCTGCTTGCCAGCTTTGGACGGTTGATGCATGTGCCCCTGGCCCCTGAGGGCTGCCTGCTCCCAGATTTAACACACCAACGTGGCAGCTCCTTTGGAAACCTTCTCTTGTATTACAAAAACAGTTAACCAAAATGTGCTTCTGAAAACATTTGGGCCATAAAAAAGCCAGGTCTCTCCGTCTTCATTTTAGATTGTCAATGGTTAATTTCAACATTTTTAAAAAGTTTTCAGAGGCAGTGAGGCAGTCCAAAAAATCGTCGACATTTCTAAATATTAACTCAGAAAAATCCCACAGATTGTTTCATCTTCTTAAAGGTTTTCTCCATTTTTACTGTCATTATAAACTGAATAACACATGTTTTTGGTTCTAGGAATTTGTGAAGGACAATTATCGTCATTTTAAGAGTTTATAGACATTACAAAATTAACTGAAAATGTTTAAAGCAATCAAAATAATTCACGACATTTTTACAACTTAAATTGTGGGGGATTTTTGGGGCATGAGAGCAGCAGTATGTGAGAAATCACCATCACTTGCTGATGGTGAAGATGTGTGATTTGTCGGGTTGCACTGATTTATCGACCGAACCTCTGTATCTTCTGACTTTTGCCTTGTTGACTGGCATCTGCAAATACGATGACATTTACCGCTGGCAGTGGCTGATTTTTTTCGGTTGTGTCTGTTGTGTTTTTTCTGGTCCGTCGTCCGGGCGACAATAGAAAACATGTTAGGGACTAATAGAGATCTTCCCTGGGATGCCATGGGATGACAAAACGCAGAAAAGTCACAATCAAAACATCAGGGAAAGCACCCCATTGTTTCCCTGACAATGCCACATTGTGAACAAACTAATCCAAACTAAAACCAACAGAAGGGCTAGTTAATGTTAGCTGTTAGCAGCCAGTGGCTGCAGCTAACTGCTGATGGAGGCTGTATTGAGTTACATTAGAAAATATTCAAGCTCTATTCAGCAAAAATGAGTATTGAGCAAAGGGAATATTAGAGAGGGAATTATTATACTTAATATATAATAGAAAGGCTTTTTGAGCAGTTATTCATGTTTTCTTTATTTTGTTTTTCATGTGAAAGGTTATATTTAAGGTTGTTTCCTAAATTTATTTGGTTGAATTTGTGCTCATCCAAAGTCCACAATTTTAATCATAGTGTCTTTGTTTTCCTGGCACAAAAGGGGGAATAAATAACAAAACGAATATAAAATAAACAACAAAAACATCCACGGTTCCCACACATTTTCATGTACAACATTTAACACACACAACACACACATACACACAAAAAACTCAGGAGAGTCTGACTTCCCACAACAAATGGCGTCACACAGCCTCACAAAAACACGTAACCTGTCTTAAAGGGTAAGGCTTGGCTCAAATTAGTCATGCAAAATGAGAAAAATGTTTTCCTTTTGCACCAAGCAGCAAATCAGTTTTAGTTAGTTTATTTGCCGTACTTACTGACAACTATTGCACAACACAGATTTGATGCTGAAACGATATATTGTGCAGTCCTAAGTCAACACATATTATGACTATAATGGTCGATACCTTACATGATGTGGAAGGTTACTGTAAAAATTAATTTCATTGCACACAACAAAATTCCATGGCTTTTCCAAAACTTTGAATGACTTTTACTCCTTCCATTATCAGCCCAGAATTTCACCAAGTGATATACATTTACAGGTGTGACTGTCTCACCTTGTCCTGATGCATGACGCCTCCACTGCATTGATCAGGAGGCTGCGGAAACCGCCGCTCTCCATGACGTGCAGGGCGTGGATGGTGGCGCCTCCTGGTGAACACACGTTGTCCTTCAGCTGGCCGGGGTGCTGCTCCGAGTCCAGCAGCATCTTAGCTGCTCCCTGGGGAGGAACATGAACAGGAGGAAACGGAACTTAAGTAGCCAGAGGAGACGAGGATTTACATGAAGGACGCTGCATTGTTTATGTCAACTTAGCCACGGAGAGCTGATGCATCCTCAGCAACAGAAACGCTTTTGTCATCATGATAACATGAGTGAGGCACATAAGCATTGTACTGCAGAATCAATCACAAATGAGAAATGAAATCTAATCTGACGTGCAGACACAGTTTATTTTGTGTGTGTGTGAAAGATTTTCCAGGCAGCTTGTTGGCTTACAATAGGCAAGCATGACTACACAGCTACAGTGCCTTTGGTGAGTGTTTCCTGCAGACAAATGTGCAAACAAGAGGAGACACTCAGACCAAGAGCATTTACTGTCTACAACAAATAACAACATCTGAAGAGACTCAGGCAGTAAAAAAAAAAAAAAAGAAAAAAAAAGGCTAAACAGAACATTGCTCATAAAAATGCAGAAAGGAGCTGAACACACTGAGCACCAGATAGAGCCTGGAGCAGATGCCACGACTGCAAAAACAGTTTGAAGTCAATCTTTTCCAGTAATCTATTTTGACAAATTGCCAAATTGTGATCAAAACAGTGTCAGCATTAACAAATTCAGATTGAAAACAGCAGCAGTTAGAAATTCCTGCTTTTACTAATCACCTGTGTAGACCCTGCAAAAAACAGCTACCCGGTGAAAACTTATCTTTTTTTATCTTTTTGGGAACAAAGAGTTTTAGATTTCCAGAGTTTCATCAGTTTTAGTGAATTAAGTCAGCAGTTATATGAGAGTAGAAATGTTTGGTGCATTGAAAGCAGCCACTCAATTTTACTGTGTTTTCTGCCACGATGTACAGACGACCAGTAGATAAAGGACGCTTAATACTAACAACAGATGCAACAGGAGACACAAATACCACACACACACAGATGAAATTAAACACAACTGACCAAAAGGGCCTGAGCTCCAAGTCTGACAGCAAGTCTTCTGGGCAGACCCATCTTCACTCCTCCATCTGCAAGAGCGTCCAGGGCTGTGAACGCCTGTTCAAACACACAACAGTAAAAATTAAAAGGCAGCAAAATATCCATTTATTTTAAAGTTATAGCTGACCAATGTATGCAAAATTGCCACGGTAACAACAGCGGTTTAATAACTTACCACAACTTGAGCGTGCATGCATGTGTGTGTGTGCACACTTATCATAGGTAAGATGTGGTACTTAAGCAAATAGCACTACACCCTGGTTTAGAGTCTCTGTCACAGTCAACGGAAATTTAAATGTAGCGGACACAATGTTGATGATTGTGCACTGAGTTCCTGTCAAGCGCAGTGTTTCTACCTCCACCTTTGAGAAACAAATCAGTGCCTGAGGCATTTTAACAGACGGATGATGAAAAAACTGGAGAAAATAAAATTATACTAATGGTACCAACCCCACCTTTGACAATTAAAATGCTAAAAAAAACCATTTTATATTGTAACAAACTTAACTGAACAGCACCACTTGGTGAATACAAGTTTTTTTGTCTAATTTATTATGAAATTTAGTCAACAGATAAGTGATTCGTCCACCTTTCTTTGCATCTTTCTTAGTCTTTAGCCTCCAGTCTGCAGTGAACAATAAGTTGACTCTGTAACACTGACATTCACTTAATTCAAAGTTACCTCCTCACAAGAATGAGGGATGGGAAAAATTGTGCTCAAACACTTTCAAGCCTAAATTTATAAATACCTGTTTAAAGCTCAAGCTCTATGCAGACAGCAGATAACCCACAGACACAATTCTTAATTTCCTCACCCAGTGCACACCTTTGCCTGCTAAGCAGGAGTGCGATGTGACCATTTTATAAAGCAGGAGTGATGGAGATTTGTAAAAACAAGCGTAGCAGTACAAGCCATTACCACAGCTGGGCTCACTTGTTTGTTTTCTAAAGGAGACATTCACAAGGGAGAAAATAAAATCATATCCTGATACGAAAAAAAAATAAATCCTGGTATGCATTTGACCTCTTCTACCTGCCACTGCTGTCCCCATTTCTAGATCTCAAGCTGAAAAACACAAAGAAATTTTAAAAATCACCAGCCAGAGCATGCAGGGGCTTTTAACAGTCAGCACTGACTGCTGAAAATAATCTGAACTTTAGTAATTCATCAAGTGAAAATACCCAAAACTTGTTGCTTACTGTTATGAAGAGTTGAATATTTTCGTTCTATCTCATTATGAATTAAATAAACAGAGTTTTTGACTTTATCAAATAACACTATCCCTTGGAGGGTTTGTTTACTTGCGGTTGTTATTATGTTTTGCCATTTTCTAGACTACATAATTAATCAAAAAAAATAAGAGATAGATAAAAGAAATAAATAATCGTTAGCTTAAGCTCCGTCTGTGAAGCCCGACAGCTGAAGACGGAGATAAGGAATGGCAACCAGTCTTCCAAAAACACATCAGATCGTTCCTGCATCAATCTTAATGAGTCTCTGCAGCTCTCCCAGTGCAAAAACACCCAAAAACTAAAGTTTGGAGAAAAATTCAATAGATTTGCCGTTTTTGTAATGACTACCGTTGCTGCAGACTCCTCCTAACTCGTCTATTTGCAGATTAGGGATAACAGAGATAATACACCCAGACCAGAGCACACAGTCGTGGCCAACTTCTTCTCTAATTCTGAATGGATCCATCACACCTCTAAAACACACCTTTGTGATAAACAACACATCCCTGAAGTTACTTACGTAGGCTGGTCCACTGCCACTCAGCCCGGTGACAGCATCAATGAGGTCCTCCTCCACTTCCGTGCAGAAACCCACACTGGCCATCAGCTGCTCCAGTAACTTGCCGTCCTCCACCTGAAAGGAGGAGGACAACATGCTGTTGCTGATGTGGGAGAATTATTCAAAGCAAAAGGTCTTGCTCAACATTATTCTGTAGATATCTGAGAAAAAGCTCAAAAACTTACATCATACAAACATATTTGACTCTTGTACCTACAGTCCCTCCACTTTACCTCTGCATGCGTCCCTGTGGCGTACACTGTAGCTCCCTCTCTCACCACGACTGGAGTGTTAGTCATACACCTCATGACTTTAGGAGCTGAACGGTACTGAAGCAGCTTCTGTGAAGTTACAAGAATGAAAACAAAGGAAAGGTGCGTACAGGAGGCAATCTATTTCCTTTGGAAGCATGCCAAAACAACATGATCAAATTTTATTTGAGATACAGAGCAAGACGAATTACAGGACAGAAAGGCTTAAGGATAAGACCTAGAAGACTAATGTGGCTAATTTTGACTAAAAAAATTATGTAAATCACATGAGGGCTACAACAACACCTCAAAGTGCACACCACAGATCATCTAGAGTCAGTAAAACTTCAGCAGATTAATAATTCTGGATTACAGAGCAAGACAGAGATAATGATAAAGGCTGACCTTCTCTATGGAGCTGATGGTGACGCCCGCCGCACAGGAGACTATGAGATGACGATCCTCAATGTCTGGCCCAATCTCATCCAGAACGAAGGGGATGATGTGGGGTTTCACAGCCAGGAAGAGCACATCGCTCTTACTGACGGTCTCTTTGTTGCTGGTCGTCAGGTTCACCCCCATTTTCTGCAGAAGAAGAAATGAAAATCAATCTTGGTAAACACAGAGAGGCCATGAAGAAGTATAGGCGGGACACCACACATGCACACTTGCACCAATGTCTCCATTTCTCTTCCCATTTCCAAACGCCACATAAAGCAAAAACGTGTCTTCTCACCCTCAGTCCCGACACGGTGGGCAGATCCGAGTCTGGGGAGCTGGCTGTAATCCTGTGTGTAGCAATCACACCTGGGCAGAAAGACAAGAGGAAGTGGAGAGTGAGGTATGAGGATATACAATGAGATGGGAAATGGCAACTGTAAGATAAGACCCTACTGATCCCCAAAGGGAAAATTCATGTCATGGCAGCATGTGAAAGTCAGTCAGGTAATAACATAAAGGAATGGGGAATAACAAATTCAGGTAATTTTCTTGTCATCTTTTATTTATTTATTTTTTTAATTTGCGGGACTTTTCATGCCAAGAGACTGAATGCCTTTTCTCTTAATGTTTTTGAAAGAAATCAAACAAAATTTGCTCTTGTCTCAGAGTTTTCAATGCATGTGAAAGGCATTTGGAAAACAAATTTTGATCCAGGGTTTAAACGGTTGATAAAGAAAAAAAAGAAATTAAAAAGCCTTGGACGTTTAATAAATTACAATACTTATGCAATATCCATTAGCATAGCTGTGCAAACATAGTAATGAGTCAACTCTGCAGGCCTTATTAAAGTAGATATGCTTCTATTTTTAGTGTATGTGTAGCTGTGAGTGCAATTTTATCCTTAGCCGACCCCAAATCAGTCGATGACGATGTATGATTTGACATCCGTGACTTCAGTACAAGGCAAATATTGCACATTTAAGAATTTGGCCTCACCTGCAGCCGTGAACCCTTTTACCAGTGCATGAGCCAGCTGGCCCGCTCCAATGAATCCAACACTCATCCTGTCAGATGATGTGGCGCCTTTGACCTGTAAAAAACAGAAAGCTGCAGCTGACTGTAATGCATTTCAATACACAAAATTTATGAACAAATCTCCAAAACACAGTCACATACAATATGCCTTTCAAGTTTTTACTTCTGACTAATTGTGAATCCAGTCTTAACTTATTGAAAAGCACAGAGATAGCCTTTGGTGATGATGAAATCTAGAGAAAAATCCTGGAGATGGTCCACAGAGAGAGAATGATGAAACTCCATCTCTGACACTTGGCAGTACACATGGGTGATTTCAGTAGGATATGGGCACATTCACCGATTTACAGCAGTGAACTCCACATTCAGTTTAATTTGCATAAAACAAAAACACTTTCTGAGCCCAAAAATTCAGTTAACTCCATAAAGTGTAACCTGATGGCACCTTTAAGACTTCAAGCTTGGCTTCAAGTTTGTAGTGTTATATTTAAAAAAACACTAGTTTATCAAATTAGTTGGCTGTATTTTACTATTATGATTACCTTGTAGCACGGTCTAATGTTTGCTAACGACACGTTTATGTATCCAGTGCTGAGATTACCGCTCAGTTGATGCTGAGGAATGATCGCATTTTCCTGCTAGCTGATGACCCCCTCTTCTCGGCTAACCGCTATGTTAGCAAGCGGGCTTTCACAACCAGAAATGAATGAAAAACACGACAAATTCATACAGCAAGGAGATAGTTACCTGTCTCTAAATGTTCCAGCTGAGGTTACAGAGTTGGCAGGTGTAAACTGACGACGTTATTGCTCTTTTCCGGCGTCAGAAAAAATGAGAAAATACTACTTTTGTGTCAACGTGGCTTCCTCTTTACTCAACCCCCATGTGCACCATAACTGTAACAGACAACGACACGGGCCAATCAGAATAGAGATACGCAGAGCTCTTGACCAATCAGAAGCTATAGCACAGTATTTGGGCGGGGTTTTGTGCTCCGCCACGCCCAGTTGCATCAGTCCACTTGGTGGTGAAGCTGCCAGGGAAAATGTAGGTCAAATTATATAGGAGCAGTGGAGTAAAGTAGGTTATGTTTATGTTGGTCAAAGTCAGTAGTGGCAGTTTCCATTCAGACCATTTATGACTAGTTCAACACAGATAGACTGGAGTTTTTATGTGGGGGTGGAAAGGAGAGGGTCATTCTTTTTATTACCTTATTTTACATACTGAGCATATTAATAAAAAAGTAAAATATGCAGGCCTATATATTTTACCTTTTTATTATATATACTGCTGTGGAATTGAAGCATATTGCACATTTTTATTGTATTTACATTTTAGATTTTTATTTTCATCTTTTTAGAATTTTATTTTATTTTTTCCTTTTTTATTTCTTTTCTTTTTTAAGTATTTTTTAAAACATTTTTCTTACTTAGATATACCAGGTTTGTCCCATTGAGTATTTTTATTAGCTGTTGCTTTTTATACCACATATTACAGCAAAAACAAAACAAAACAAAAAACAACAACAACAAAAAAACAACAGAAAATGAGAAGGGTAAAATACAGAGCATTTATTGGAGGGAATTAATTAAAATGCTATTGATGGTCCAGAAGATAGAAAAAGAGAAACAGCAAATGGAAATATACATAATTATGTTGTCATTAAAGCATTAAGACAAGTAGCCTTTTGTAGCCTTCTCCCCTTTTATAAATTTCATAAAACGCCCCCATATCTCAACAGATCAAAGATCTATTTTACAAGGGAGATCTGGCCAAGAATAGCAACAACACAGAGATCAACCAATAAAATTCACATAAAAGCACATAGATTTGAGTAACATAAAACAACTAAATAAAGGGACAGGGGCATTCATATATATATCTATGTACATCTACACTGTACTCAGATAATATAAGAGTGCAGTTCTGTCGGTCCTCTATAAAAAACACCCATTAATACAAACTCTTTTTCTGGTCTGAATCATGTTTGCACTACACTAAAAAAAAAAATCCAAACCACCCAGACCAGTTATAAAATAAACCATCACTGACGGCAGAGCTCCTCCTGGGATTCACTCCTGGGTTACATCGGGTGACATTTTTATTGAGTTTATTTGATGAATACGTGATGTTGAAATTTCACAGCCCAAGTACAACTTTAAAGATCCAGTGTTTAGGGACAGTTTTAGGGCATCTATTGGAGGATAATATTGATAACTATGTCTTCATCAGTTTATAATCACCTGAAACTAAGAATCACATTTTTGTTACCTGAGAATGAGCTGTTTATATCTACATAAATAGGTGGTTCCTCCTCCACAGAGTTTTACATGTTGTTAAGCCCAGAATGGACAAACCAAACACTGGCTCTGGGTAGGTCCATTTGCATTTGTGCGTTTTTGCATCGGCCCCCGTAGTTCTCCTGCATGCTTGGCACAAGTGTTTCAAGTTTCAGTTGGTTGCAATCTGCAAGATCATCACACAAGAGCTTTAAAAGAAAGCTGCAAACTATTTTCACTAGTGATTAATCTGCTAAATATTCTATCAATTAATCAACTATTGCTTTGTCTTTAAAATGTCAGATGGTAGTAAAATAATGTCCATCGCTAATATGCATTGTTAAAAGAGACATTGGAGAAGCACTGATTTTGACTGAAGTGATATGAACAAAGGAAGAAGCAGGTAACAGGTGATGACTCTTATTAGAATCAGGGGATTACGAGGTTGTGTGTGGTTTTATCTCTGCACTCACAAAACAAAGGTGTTTACAATAAACCAAGACCACAAATATTGCAATATGGTAAATTAAAGTATTAAAGTAAACTAACTTACATGGTGCACACATGGTCACTGTACAAAAGGGCAAACACAGGAAGGTAGGCAGCATGTAGCCTCTAATTAACTAACTGAACACACCTGAGGGAGGTGGAGCCTTTCCAGGCAGGTTTTGTGGGGTTCACCCAGCCCCCTCAGGTGGGTCATATAATCTCTTTTAACAGACATGTTTAGTTCACACATGGTGAAGCAAATTTGTATTTTCCCATCTTTACATCCTCACATATATATGTATCATATGATACATGAAAGCAGCAAATCTACACATTTGAGATGCTGGACGCTGGTTCGGAATTTTTTACTTAAATTCAAAATTTACTTAAACTACTCTTCTCTTACAAAATAGTGTGCTGATTAATTTTTATGTCAACTGCTTTATTAGTTTACTGACTTATCATGTCAACTTTAATGTCTTTTTTTCTGAACCCCTAAAAAAAGTTAATTTTTTTTCCAGCAAAATACTTTTAATACTTTAAGAGGTGATGCATGTAGGTGCAGTTTTTGTAATGTACCAGAATTTTTTTTATGGTGATTTTGGGATGGAGACAACATGTCACTTTTTTACATGCCAAGAGAAACATCTTCCACCAGGAAGATTCAGGCAGATGTTCATTATTTTGAATAGAAATGCACTGAGATTTGAAGATGACTCACCAAAACACTTCAGGGTACCAAAAATGGCTTGTGATATTTGAGGGACCTGAATTTGAATGAGGGATTGTTATTCTAACAGGAGACTGTCGACCAGTGCCTCTTTCTCTCCCCTTAGATTTGACAGAATCTGAAATAAAGCCGAATCGGATGGCGAGGGCACTAATGAGCCACGGCATTCGAATACAGTTTGGCTGCCTATCCCTTGGTAGTTCTCTGATGCATATTCTTAAAATAAGCCATGAACTTGGCCTGTAACTGTCAGTTTGATGCTAAAATCTCCCCTGTGCACATTTTAATAGACTGACCCTCCTGTCTCTCTGCCTGTCTCTTCCTCCCCGTGTTTCTCATGCCATACCATGCCATGCCAGACTAAATTTACACTGCACAAGAGATGCTATACGTCTCCTTTGAGGGAACTCATTCCATTTATTTTCTCACAGTGCTGCTGGACAGGAATGCAGACTGAAGGATTGCATATGCTCTGGTCTATATATAAAGCAGAACGCATGGCACCAGCTGTTAGGAAACTCTTCCTCTTCAGTCAGCTGGGCAGAGTGATATCATTTCATCACTTTATTCTCTATAGGAAAACACCCCAACACTTGAAATATTTATTTTTGCCCAGGGCCGTCCGTGAGACACTGAGAGAATTAGAGCAAATGTATTTAATCGCTAGTGATATGTTATGTCAACTCTGTCTTCTCTCATGATGGTGTAAATGCTGTTTTAAAGCCTTCTTCACACCGCCAGTATATAATACACATGAGAAGATATTAAATGCCTTAATCCTGATTATTTTAAAGGGGCACTCCACAGATTTTGCACATTAAGCCTTTGTATTTCTCTCAAAAACATTGAAATAAGGCAATGCAAGCAAGGAATGACCCAATAATTAGCAAGAAATGTATAAAAAAGTTAACCTGAATTTAGCAAAAACAAAAAGGAAAGAAAACCAGAAAATAACCTGAAAAAAGTGCTTAAATTTAATGATAATAATAATTATCTTATCACCTTTAATTTGTATTTTATTTATTTATTGCAATTTCTTATTTATTTTTATTGCATTTAGTTGTTGATTGTTTTTATTTCCATGCTTTTAAAAGAAATCCCATTTTTAAGCATTAAATACTTGTGATACGTATCTAAATGCTGTGCAAGAAAAATTATGTCCATTCAGGTTTTAAAGGGTTGAGTTTACTGGTCACAAGGAGTACTACTTAGCCTGCGAAAACAGTTATAAATGTCTTTTGTCGCAGATATAGGACGCAGGGAGGTCTGACTGCATCGTGGGGAATGTAAGATCAACTGTTCTTAAAGCTTGACACAACATGAACTAAAAGTCAGGATATTCTGGCCTCCGCTGCTCTGATTTCACTATTCTTTTAAAAAATCAGCCCCTCTGAGTCCTCCAACTTTAGAAAAGTGCAATTTAAATCGCAGGAATACTTCATTATTCTAATATTTAAAATACATTTATAGATAGCCTACTTAGTAATATCAGAAACCCATCATTTGTCATTTTTGTATGTGCAATTACAAAATGCAAACTCTTCCTCCAAACAGTAAAACTTCTTGAATTCTCAAAAAACAACACAGATAACCTGACTGCAGTGTCCTCAGCAGTGGCTCCAACCCTGATTTTGCTTCTTTTTTTACCTCATGATTAGCCAAATATTGTCAGAAGATGAGGTTTTGAAATAAAAGATGTCAGATTTTCTCACCTAGTGTGTGTCTTCTGTCTAAGAATAAAACAGAATTTTAAGGAGTTTTAAGGAACAATATGATGATTAGTTTCCTTCTGATGTAGACGGAGCAGTGTGTGAGGGGGCACCGCACAGTGTCCCCTTCCCCTTGTTGCATGGGCTGTTGGAATAATTACCCACAAAACTGTTCTCCGAACCTAATCTCAAACAAGCTGAACATTTCAGTGATGTATCCCTGCAACTCTGCCTGTCAGTCCCACACACACACACACACACAAAGTCAATTTACCACTGCCTGCCTCTGTACTATCTATCAGTCAGACTCGGCATGTGTGCTGAGGCGTGACAACACTCATTCGGTCTTTCTTTTTTTGACAAAACCCCAAGAGATTTATTAAAAATACCACAGAGCAAGAAACATTTTGTGTTTTTTTTCCTTTTCAGCACACAGTGACAAGCAGATCTAGGTGAAGCGTTCACAACAATTTGTTGCTTGCAGTGATTAGGGCCCAGAGGTGTGTGTGTGTGTGTGTGTATGTGTGAGTATGTGAGACGATGTAAGAACAAGCAACAGAGAGAGAGAGAGAGAAGTAGCTTTGTTGAGTGAGAGAAGATGTGCATATTTAATATCACACGCAGACAGAGAATCTTTCCCAAGTGTGCATACGTCTCCCTCCTGCAGTCTGAGACAAGAATGAGTGACAAGAATGAGTCTCAGACAGGAATGAATACAAACGAATACAAAAGAAATGACAGCAGCGAAGTTGAGGCATCCAGTGTAATGTCAGCTTCCAATTTTATGTAAAACCCCCAAACTAATAAAGGATTTCCCACAGCTCATCACAAAATCTCACGGATAAATCAGAGTGAAAATCCCCAAAGAGCATGTAGAGAACGGATGCTGCACAGTATGTGATATTTCTGCTGTATTTCTAGCTTCAGTTCAGCAGATATTTAGCATAAAGTGAGAATTAAATCGTCCAATTAGATAACAGAGATCTTCTATGTTCATAAAGATGTCGAGGCAGCCAGAGGGTTGAAGAGGGCAAACCGTGGCCAGAAGGTCACAGTAGGTTTTTGTTGATTTTGTGTTTTTTGGGTAGTTTTTTTATGGTTAACTGGTGTCCACCAACATGGTGACTCAGTACTAAAAGGTTGCCAGGCTGGTCGTCTTTGTACTTTGACCCTCTGGTGTGAATAAATGTGAAGGTGGTGCTGTGTTTGTCTACTGGAAAAAAAATCACTAGAGTGAAAGCATAAAATTGGCCTTACATTTTCCTACTAATCATTGTGTAGCTTTTAGTTAGTCAAGACTACACTTATCTCAGTGTAAAATACTCATGAATGACAAAAACATAGTATTACAATGTATTGAGGTTCACAAAAAAGCACAATCTAAAAGAAAAAACGCTCGAAGATTTTTAGATATTTCTTTGTCAGAGGGGCCACAAAGTATGAATTTAAGCTTCTGGTTGATGATGCTACATCGACTCTCAACCATTAAAGTTCTAGTGTGTCGGATTTAGGGGCATCTGTTTGCAGAAATGGTATATATTATTCTGCTTTCATTAGTTTATAGATACCTGAAAATAAAAAAAAATTTGTGGTGTTTTGTTACCTTGGAATGAGTTGTTTATATCTCCATCATGGATGTGTAAAGAGAACTGGATACAGCGTTGGAGGCGGCCGTTCATTCCTAAGATAGTTGGCTCAGATTGACTTGACACGTGTAAAATTAACCGGACCTTCTGCATCATATGGCTCATAGAGCAAATGCTCTAATGGCTAAATTTTGGTTAAGCGCTCCTCTAACGTGAATGGTGATAAATTTAATCACGCTGCTCTTCTAGACTTCTTTCCAAACGCTATTGGACTGAATGGATCAAATCCTGATTGAGAAACGAATCATTCTGCATGGGTTGTGACAGTTCAAGAAATGTATCCACAGATTAACAGAAGTCTCTTTCCCACTTTCACAGATGCAGAAGTTGAAGTTACTTAGTTTGGCCAATGTCTTCCAAGTCAAACGCACTTCCTGGGGGTCTGATCAACATATTGAGCAGGGCCTGTTCGATGGAGTCTGTCATGTTGTTTCTACAGTAGCACTGGAGCACTGTAACACTGGCTCTGGATAGGGATATTTGGATTTTGTGTCAGCCACGATAATTCTCCCACACTTTGGAGAAGTTTTGATTCTGCAACCACACTGCCAGATACTTAATCCTTTTTAGTTTTAAGTTCTGGAAAAAAAAACAACATATAAACAAAACAAACTGCACGCTTTTAAAACCACATCATACTGTATTTACTTCATTTTATAGGCCTATGTTCTTGTGAAATACCAGATATTGCAATTAGTGAATCAGGCCGTGTCACCTGCCAAAAATGTCTAATAACATCTGACATTTGTGAAAAACATCATATATTTAAACTGGAGTACAAATAATAATCATACTCAGCTATTTCAAATCACAGTATATTTATGGTTTCATTTACAGGGGTTGGACAAAATAACAGGAACACTGCATGATGCAACCCAGTACAGCAGACTTGCAATAATGCTATATTTTTGGAAAATAAATAAATAAAACAAATAAATATAGAGTGTGCGAGAGAGAGAGTGTGTGCATGTGTGTATGTGTGTATGTGTGTGTGTGTCATACTGCTAGATGTTTCTGTTATTTTAATCCGCCACTGAAAGTGTCAGAAATTAAAGTTCAGGTCAGATGCTACATTTTCACTCCTGTGAGCGCCTCAAAATGAGCGTCCATTCTCATTCCTATACAGTATTTTCCCACAGCTAGAGGAGTTGGAGTAGATTCAAATCCTCTGGGACCACAGATTTAGCCTACGACAACGTTCCACAAAACATTTGGCAAAACAAGAGCCAAGAGCTACAGGGGGGAAGCTGACATCAGCAACATGCACCATCAGAAATTAGTCACGACAGCAAGCCAGCAGTCCCCTGTCCCCCTACGTCCCCCCGGCTGGACAATCAGGAAGGGATGGTTATGATGGACACCTGACGCAGCTCATCTCTGTCAGAGGAGTTCATACACTGTAGGCTGTGTGTGTGTGTGTGTGTGTGTGTGTTAAAGCTATGTTTAAGACAGAGGGCCTGCGGGGAGTGAGAAGTAAAATGTGTGCCAAACATGGAACAGCTGCTAAATGGGGATCTGCTGAGGAGCAGGGAGTACACGGGCCTTAATGGAGCTGCAGATTGCTCTGTGGCAACACAGTCCGTCACTTTCAGCGGCAGCTTTCTCTGGGCTCTGTCATATTCCACTGATGTCGTATCCTACTTAGAAAATATTAGTCAGAGTGCAAGTGGAGCGAGTGAGGGCTCCAGAGGGCCTGTCTGAAGAAATAATTCTGCAGGATTTATCAAAGGATGAAAACTCTTTGGAAAGCAACAAACACACACGTTAGTTCAACAACACAAAGTTATTTATTGCTGCAAAAATCAACACCTGTTTAGATAAATCCATATATAATCCACCGCTCATCCTCTCTCTCTCTATACATACATGTTATACACTTGTATTTACGTACAAATTTGAAAAGAGCTGGCACAATGTCTCAAACCGTAAATCTCTAAGACACACAGTGACGTTTTCAGTGGTTTTAGACAGATTTGGATACAAGAGCAGCCAACTGGTGCTGGATTTGCTGCTGAGTACCAAGGCGGTCTCGCTTTACGTATGCTGTGGCACACTGACTTCCCAAGGACTTAATATAATACATCCACAGGACTCACAAATGTGACAGGGGAATACATTGATCCTGGATTAGAGAGATGAGATTCACTGAGGTGACCAAAGCAGAGAGGAGTGAAGGAGGAGAGACTCATATGATGTGTGAGAGAGAAATGCGAAAAGGAGGGAGGGTACAAATCTGGACAGATTTAGAAGAGAGAGAAAGCTTAATCAAAAGAAGTGGAGGAGGACAAGGAGAGACTAGTTGTGGCAGTGAGATGTCTTTTTCTGTTTTATTCTTGTAAAACAAGAAAATCAAAGTGCTGACCGAAAAGGCGGCAACAAAACGGCCTCTGTCTCTCCTCGTTCACCCCCAGAGAGTGCAGGGACAGCGGGGTATAAATTCACACTGTCCAGCAAATTAATGCCGGTCAGAGATCGTGTATGATGAATATCTGTTGGTTCTGCACTCAGACTGACCATGCATTAAAATCAGGTCATGAACTCACAAGCGGTACAAGCGGAGGTGACCGAGAAGAGATGATAAAAAGGACAGGAGCAACATACAGGACATGTAATGAACTAAAACCAGAATTAACGATCTTTCACTTAACACAAACAGTGGACCCTGAAGATCACTGGAGACTTACATTTAAAGGTGATTTAACTGTGCATGGGCAGATGGAGTCCTACACCATGTGTGCTTGTTTGGCACTGGCATTCAGAGTGACAGATTATTACACCCTCAGATATAAGGGATCTTGAAGGGACAGTTCAGCACAGAATCAAAAATAAAGATTTTTTTCTTTTACCTGTAGTGCTAGTAATCAGTCTAGATTGTTTTCGTGCAGTGTTGGAGATATCAGTCGTAGAAATGTCTGCCCTCTCTCAATTATAATGGCACTAGCACTCGGCTTGTGGTGATCAAAGCTCCCAAAAATACTTTTAAAAAACTTAACAGTAATGTCTCTTTCCAGAAATTATGACCCACTTACTCAAGATAATCCACAGACCTTGTTGTGAACAGTTTCATGTTAGAACAATTTTTTTTCTACCAAACTACACCTGACAACTGTATCACTGCACAGAGGAAGGTGTGCATCTATCACTTCCTCCACCGAGTGACGCCATTAGTGTAAACACCTTGAGTAGTCACAACCGTTAGGTACCTGTCCATGAGTAGATGCACGCTTCCGTCTGTCCAGTGATACAATTGGCGGGGGTAGTTCTGTGAAATGAAAGTAGTTCCTACATGAAACTGCTCATGACAAGCTCTATGGATTATCTTGAGTACACGGGTCATGATTTCTGGAAAGAGCTGTTCCTGCTGAGGTTTTAAAATGTTTTTTTTTTTTTGGTGCTTTGAGCACCACAAGCTGAGTGCCATCTAGTTTCATTATTTTGGAGAGAAGCCAGACATCCCTACGGCTGATATCTCCAACACTGTGCAACTCGCATCAAACAATCCAGATTGATAAATAATACTACAGGTAAGAGGAACAGTATGTGTTCCTGGTTTTGGGCCGAAACGCCTCTTTAAGGACATATTAGGTCACATGCTACATTTTCTGCGATAATACACAAACATTTCTGTCAAACTGGTAATCTCAATGGACATCATGAAATGGGCTCTACTTTTTTTTTTTAAATCATAGACTGAAGGAAGCCTTTCATAGAGAGGTTTCAAAAACTACAGCCTCTTATTAATGCTGTCTCGCTCCTTTAATATGGGAGCCGACAGCTCGTGTTTATTTTTGGCAGCCTGGATAATGTCCGTAGATTGCTGGTGAGGGGTTTGCAGATGACAGGGATGCCACAGATGCCAATGCCAGATTTACTATTTATATTCAAGACTTTACATATTATTTGTGCAGCAATATAAGCACCAAGTGTGTTTTTGTGTGTGTGTGTGTGTGTGTGTGTGTGTGTGTGTGTGTGTGTGTGTGTGTGTGTGTGTGTGTGTGTTATTCTGCTGGTCAAGAATAGCTGGAGTGTCTTGGTTTAGGAGGATTTGGAAGGACATACCAATGGGCCCTGGCTGCTTGGGTGAGGCTGGCTGTTTTCCCAAAATCTCTCAGAGGGCAGAAAGGGTGAGTTAAAGAGATGGGGTGTCACCTCAGTCGGGTGTGGCTGCGGGGACAAAGTGTTTAAATTCCTTGTTCACATTCCTCAGTGCTTACACCAAGAATTTAGGGTGTCTGGGAACCTCAGTGTTAGAGCACGTGTAACACCAGTAATGTCCTGAGGTGTTTGACTCGTATACCCTCAATATTTCTGTCTATTTAAACATCAAACAAAATCATAAAGACAGAAGAAAACATAACTTAAACCTGTTAAGCCATTCTAATAATCCTTCCCTCCGATGCTACAATCGTGAGTTAGTAGGCACACGTGAAGAGACGAATTGTATCCTCTGGGAGTAGATGAGGTCCGCCACATACAGTGCAAAGTTAACGAAGGAGAATACCGCCACCACGACCTTGCTGTCCCAGGGACACTTCCCCTGAGGGCATGACGACGGTCTCCATGGAGAGCCGTATTTTGTGTCAAAGCAGAACACTGGCCACACTACTGACGCACTCAGGTAGAGCAGAACTTCCAGGAGGGTGCACACTACCACGAAGCGCTCAAACGGCAAGCAACGCACAGCCTTCGTCCGCCCGCACACAGTCATGACGACCACTAGTGCAGTCAGAGCAAAGCAGAAAGCGTAGACGACAACGCAGAAGATTGTGGCAGCGTAGCGGGAATACTCACTCCCGTTGGCCAGAGCTCCAAAGATGATGCAGGCCACAAAGCCCTGAACGACTTTGAGGAGGCCAGAGACAGTGGCCATGTAGCCCACCACAACCTGGCCCGGCCTGGCTCGGCACAGAGCCACCTCAGCCCCATAGGCCAGAGAACCCAGGATGGAGCAGACGGTGACGGCAATGCGGAAATTTCGGACATCACAGCCAGCGTAGGGGCACTCGGATCGGACAAAGAAGAGTGGGTAGACCACAGAGGCTGTCACATACCTGAAGAAGAAGAAGACGGAAAAACATGAGTGTAAGCATCATGTCATCGAAGCAGGACAAAAAAAATCTGGAATGTCAATGTGATGCAAATAGACCATGAGATGCGGCTGAGAGACCTGATAAAGCTAGTATAAGGACCTTAAATTGTGATTTTTTAAAATATTTTTGTGTGCAAAAATCTGTACTGACTTTTTTGCCACTTGGGGGCAACAAACTGTAAACACTAACATGTTATCACCTTATAAAGTTAACATGGTGAACTTGTAAGCTAACTGCTTTATTTACACCTCCAGCAGACCTCTAAGTCTAATTTCAACTCGCCTTTTTGCTTTGCCCTTCTCTCAACAAATATCCTGCTACATTTACCAACTTGCTGCTAACTTTGTGCCAGCTGTTTTGGTGTTTATCCGGTAATGTACAGTGGGTTTATCAGAGCTACCTAGAAATAACACTGGTGGGGGCAGAAACACAATTTGTGGTCCTAAAACAAGCAGCTAAAAGAAGTTAAACTGCAGTATAGAAATGAGACAACTGCAGTTAAGTGATAATTTTCTGTAGGATTGTCTCTGTGAGTGATACACACAGTCAATTGTTTGATTGTTCATGAAGATATGAATTCTTTTAGGTTTGAAGGTACAATTTGTGAGTTATGACCAGAATTCTGGTTTAAAATGTTTAAAAGTAGAATTAACAGTTTTGATTTATGTCAAGACTTCTAAGTATTGCACAGGAAAACTAGTGTGAAAAGACAGCATATTTTCACATCTAATTATTTTAACCAAAGCAGAGTTGGTAGACAGTGGAATCACTATCCAATTAATTACTACTATTTTAATTTGTTTCTGTCAAGTTTAAATGAAGTGTGTTTTTAGATGAGGTAACAGGGAAATTAAACTAGTCTGAACTCAGTGAAAGAGAGAAACCTCAGGTTTACGGTTGTATTTTTGTGTTTAATAAGGAAAACAGTTGTTAGAATTGTTACTTAACATTTTGTATGTTAATTTTGTATATTTATTGGACTAAAAAAGATGAGAAAGGCTGTATTATTTGGTTTGCCTGTGAAATAATGTTAAATATACCAAAAGTCTCCTTTGACAGATTTTGACAGTGCACAACCAATGAAAATATGGTAATGACAGCTTTTTAATACTGTGACACTGTAGCTTAAAACTGTCATTTGAAAACCTTTATAAGCAACTTCTAAGAATAATTTATAAGAACTTGGTTCTTCAAAGTACTCCTCAGTACACTGAGAATTAACTATTATATATATATATAGTATATATAGTATTAAATATATATAATTAAAAGTTTGATACAGTTTGTGTCTGATAATTAATGAGCCAATGAATCTTTGCAGGGAATTTGAATTGTGCATTGTAGGCTGCAACTAATAATTATTTTCTATAGTTTATTAATCTTTTGATTATTTTCTTGATTAATTAATTAGTTTGTTTGGTAAAATGTCAGAAAATGATGAAAGCCCAATATGACGTCCTCAAATGTCTTGTCCAAAAGATATTCATTTTATTATCTTAGAGGAGTTAGGAAACCAGAAATATCCACATTTAAGTGAAGCTGTAATTAGAGAATTCTGAGTTTTCTCTCTCGAAAAATTACTCAAACCAATAAGTAGGAGATTAATTTAATAGATGGCAATTAATTAAAAATGCATTAATTGTTGCAGCTCTGGTTGACTGTTGGACACACATTTGTTATTTAGAGGTGTTGAAGGTGAAAGTGTAACATTCCCATCATTCGTTGGTACTCCCCCCAAGGCTGTACTTATTTTTTCACAAAGCAAAAAAACAACATGTAAAAGCAGCTCCTCAGTCAAGTTTTGTTTGAACATCAACAACACAAACTAAAAACCAGAGTGGACATGTGACTTACATGAGCGTTGCGAATGCAGCACATGTGACGGTGAGGTTGTCCCAGGATACCGGCAGGCAGCTGTAGAGACGAGTGGCGTCCAGGAAGAACACCACAACCGTCATGGCAAAGCAGAAGCACCACGCCGCCATACAGAATACGCCATGTGAACCACTGTAGCCGGCACTGTGGGTTACCATGGCAATCACAGCACAGCCCATGGCCAACTGGCAGAGGCGGGCTGCACCCAGGGGTGAACAGAGGGCTCTCTTGTTGAGGTATTGGCCACCCTGTGAATCCATAACTCGTGGGTATAGGAGAAATTAATATCTTATATCCGCTTTTCACCAAAATTAGTGCACGTATGCAGGTTTTTTAAATGTGAAATTTCACAATAAACTCCTTTCCCAGTAGACTGGAGCTGTGTATACAGCTCAAGTATGCCTTTGTTTTCTTTTTCTCTGTTACACGTTTGACGTCACAGACAGGCTGAAAAATATGTTAGCAAACAGTAAAGCAGCATGGAGACCAGTGAAAATATTTTTTATCTCTTTTACACTCGGTGCTGACTAAATCTGGATCGATGTTCGAGTGCTGCTTGGGCAGACATCTGCAGTATTTGTGGTGGTCTGTTAAAGCATCTTGCTGGCAAAGGGGCTGAAATTAGCGTGTCCACCCGGATGTCATAGTCCCATTAATGTAGACTGAACCTGATCAGAGCTGGAGCCGATAAATACCGATGACTACCACAGAGTCATTTGACCCAGGAGTTAATGCTGATTGTGTTAGTGGGTTTGTGTGTGTGTGTGTGTGTGTGTGTGTGTGTGTAGTGGAAAAGGGAATCAACAGTCTTCAAGGGGGGTAAAACCCTCAGGACCTTCGGGATGTCCACGAGAAATCACTAAAGGCATGTGGAGTTTAAAGTCCAAAACAGTTCAAAGTTTTAGCTCAAGTCCATGTTAGCCCCACAAAAACAAGAACTAAGAACCATCCTGGTACAAAGATTGCGACATCCAGTGATCAAATCCAGCCTTGAGTCTTTCTTAGTCCAGTTTCTTGAAACTTCCAGCGTTCTTGATGAACATGTAGCAGGATATCCAGATGCTCAGCTGTTCTTAAGTGCTGTTGTTACCTTGTGTGGATGGGTGGGCTCTAGGTTTTGGATGCATTATTTTGTCGCTACCCATGCATGATCGCACTTTTACAGACTTGGTGGGGACTTTCTGATGCTCTATTTCTGTGTTGATGAATCAGAGAGTTTCAAAGATGTAGAGTATGACAAACAGAGGAAATCTCCCTTTGAGATCTTCTGTAAGAGCTCAAGCTGGCCAGGCGCTCACACACACACACTCACCTTTCTGCTGAGAGATCACAATGACTCACCATACACACATATCCAGACTCAGCTCTGTGCACCCAAGTTATTCTCTCTATTTCAAGACCTTTTTGATCCAAGATTTTATCCAGCAGTCAGTCGAGTCCACCAGAAAAATAGCTGCAGCGTGGTCCAGTCCAAACTTTCAGCTGAAATGGTCTGATCCAGACTCAGTATCTCCTTGGATCAATCATACAGATACGCTTAGTTGGTATCTGTTGCTGTACAGCACTCATGGTGTGAATCCATGTGGCCACATGAGTCAAAGACACCATGAGCTCCATCCAAATGTCAACGCTAATCTCCTTACATTCTCTCCGTCACACACTCTTCCTCACACACTTTCTCCTGCCTCACTGTCCCTCTCTGCACTATGAGGAGGGGGTGCTGCTGGTCAGCCAGAGCAGAGTGGAAGTTATTTAGAGTTGGGCCATCACCACATGAGTGTTGGAGGGATGTGTACATGTGTTTGGGCGTGGAGTCCGGGCATGCAGATACGTTTCAGACCCAGACTCTGGAATGAGGTGGAATAACTCACTGATGTCACAGTCCACGGATCAGGACCGATATAAAACAGTCAGGTGACACAACATGCTGGAAACAACATGTGACACAATCAGAGTGATGTTAGATCGGAGTAATTAAACAACAAACAAAAAAAAAAAAACCTGGAGGATGTCAGTCCTGTTACCTCCATGTGAACAGGATAACTTTTCAGACGATTCTCCCTCTGTGCCCATCAACAGAGTCAATAATTCACATGCAAGCAGGCCTCTTATCCACGGAGCACCAAAGAGTTACATACAATTATGAAATAAATAAATATATGAATAATTTAAAAAATATATATACATAAACATACAAATTGGCTTTTTACATGTTAACACATAAATGTACAGTTACTTTTCCACTATATTGGGAAACAGAGGTGATCTCCAGATAGACTTCTGTTAATAGCTTTTTTGAGGCTGCTGATTGGCCATCTCCTTCTTTGCATAGCCTTAAGGTAACAGTTATATATTGCAACCTGTTGGTTTGGGATATACCTTTGATAGCACTGTGTGTTTTTACATTTTCATTTGGATAGAAATATTTTTTGATGGGATTTATTAATACATGAAAAACCCATGTTTTCAAAAATACCCATATCCATGTGTATTAGGCCTGTGTGCCTGTTTGGAATCGTGCAGGTAGCATCCATTGAGGTTACCAGAGCAATTTGCTAAAAACAGTTAGCTGCTGCAACTGGAAATGAGGTTGGTGAAATTAGAGTTTGGGGGAAAAAACAAAACAACTATCTAAAATTACTGTACTTAGAAAAGAGACAATGGGATTTTAAGTGGAGTGCTAAACCTAAATTCCAGTGAGTTTATTCCAAAAAAGTGAAAAGGTAGCACATCTCGAGTCTTCAAGTCAAGGAGGACAAAATATTCAAATTTCACTTATTTATTTGGCTCACATTAACATGGCTCATAGTGACGTGAGCCAAATAAATAAGTGAAATGTGAGTGTTTTGTCCTCCTTGACTGGAAGAATCAATTATCTAAAATTGTTTGAATGGTGAGGGGAGGGGGGCAAACACAGACTAAATAGGCAGACAGGCCAGGATCAGTGATCTACTGCCAAAGTTGGTCTGCACAGGCTTACAAAGGAGGGCAGATTTGACCTGGATGGAGCAGGTAAAAAGGAATTAATCCAAATTAGGCAGTAGATCAGGCAGACAGGCAACAGAAGTTAAAACTCAGTGACAGAAAACTACATTGCAACTTGACCTGACAAGACAACAAAGGAAGTGGACCGGTAAAGAACGGTAAAACTAGGTGATTAATCCAGCATGTTAAACAAATGCATGGCAATCGCCGTAGCAGAGAGGACCATAGTGTCCTATGACAATAAACACAAACACTAAGTAATGACCCCAGCAGTGGTGAAGGCTCTGTGACATTTCTTATTTTGTCAGCAGGAAGCAAAATAATCTTTGTGCCAGATTTTAAAGGACCACTCTGCACATCAGAGCCAATTTACAAAGAATAACATATACTTCCAGCTACCCATTTTCTAAACTGCTGCTTCTGAAATACACACTTTATTATGTTATCATGCTTTTTCTAATTTATCAAACCATCCTCCCATGTCATGATCAGTAGCAGCCTCAGTGAGCTGTCCTCTGCACGCTGGTTTCATCATGTCCGTCCTCAGGTCTCTGTCTCCACCTGCAGGTGTGTGACGCCTGTTGTCTCTCTTCTCTACATAATTTACAATAATCTCAAAAAAAGCATTCAGCTACACCTGAACAATGACCAAAGGATGACATGTGATAAAAGTGCAAGGTCTAAGCTGTATGCTATAGTATTTTTAATGGAAAAATAAATATTTTTTGTTAATGTTTTTTAATTCGAATGTCACTTTTTGGCCATGATAGCTGAATGTTGTGAATCAAGTGAAATGATAACACATGCTGCTCACCATGAAAGTATACCAAACAGTGTTACATTAGTGCCAATGTTAGCATGTGGACAAAAATTCAAAACAGCATTTAACAAGTATTGTCTATCTGCTACAAGCCAACATAAAAAAGACTATAATTTTTTTCTCTGAAACAACATCAGAAACATGATGCACTTTCCATCCAAAGCTGTGAGTCAGCTGTCACAGAGTCCCACACTGAAACTCTAAATGCATGGCAAAGTGAGCAGGATCATAGAGCCTTATGAAAAGTATAACTTTATTAAAAAACCATATTACACACATGAATAGTGTCAGTTTTAAGTGTTTTCTTTAAAATAGGTCAGTCTTCTTCACTAACGTCTGTGCAAAACAATCCCCAATTAAAATCGAGGGCGTTGAAACTGGTCTGATGTCAGACTGACATTTTCTGACCTGAAGAGGCCTTGAAGAGGATAAGACTGCGGACATAAACATCAGTCTCAAACCTCTGCCAGCAACCTGCACTGCTGCATCCACCTGCAGACTCCAGCAGAAAGCTGTAATCAAAAACCTCCAGTCTCCAGTCTTTCAGCAGCACGTCTCCCCCTGCACATTTTGGCAGACAGCTACAGCTTGGACCTTCACCCTGCCGCTTTCACCTGCACATTCTTGCCAAGATCTCCACCTCAAACCACCAGGTAACTGGGGTCACAACCTCCACCCACAGCCTAAGCTGATACCTCCATCTGAATATTTTTTGCAGATAGCCACAACCTGATTTTGCCACCTGCAGCCGCATCTGAACCAACAGCGCCACCTGCAGATGCTGGCAGACAGCTGTGGCACCTGCAGATGCTGGCAGACAGCTGTGGCACCTGCAGCTCCACCTTCTTATAATTGTGTTCATTCAAAATGACAACTACAACCAATAAATACAGTGCAAAAAAGTAAAGTGCGAAACTAACATGTTTTCATCCCTTTATATGTTTCCTTTTGATATCATCTCAAGTATTTAAGAAAACAGATCCCAGGTCTTCATCTCACCATTGACATTGAAATTATAATTTCCAAATAATATATAACAAATAAAAAAAGATATGATGAAACCGCATAACCGTCAAATTCAAATTTTGCTTTACTGGCTAAACTCAAAAATGTGAACCCGATTTTATACAATTCTTCCATTTAACAGTTTAAAGCTGAATTTCTTTTTATTTTTTGGCTAAATGTTATCAGAGTTCAGAAAAATTAACTCCAGAAATGTACTCAAATGTAGTTGGATTGCTGCAATAGATGTGCTTATGATGTACAGTGAAATCATATAGTTCACGTTTTTCTCATGCTAATAATCCGTTAGCATAGCCATTTCATAAAAACGGAGCCAGATGATGTATAAACACATACATGTATGTATATACAAACATACACACACACAAACACGCACATACACACACACATATACATGTTTATGTGTATTTGTGTGTGTGTGCGTGTGTGTGACGGAGAGAGAATGGAATCATAGAGCGGAATCTCAGAATGGATCCACCTCCTGATATAAGGCTGCACGTCTCTGCACAACCTCAGTCCCCTTGTAGCCTTCATCGTGTGAACCACAGATTTGAGAGCAACATACATCGAGAGGAAATCGTTGGAAAACCCAAAAGTTTGCAAATTGAACCATCAGTAAACGTATAACTAACAGGTAAGTAGTTAACACGTGCAGTTTTTTAGCTAATCTGAATTTACGGAGACAGATAAATCCCTCGAGGTTAAAACTTTTCACTTTTAGCTAACACACACACAGTTAACATAACTGTTAGCTAAATATTTTCTCTGAAGCGTGTTAGTTGTTTATACAACAATGCCCATCAATTTAAAAGTGTTTATATGAAGTAAAGTAAAATTGTCAGCAAAATGTACTTAAAGTACACAGACTAGAAGTACTCATGATGCTGCATATTGGCCCCAATAATAGCACTGCATATTGTGCAGTGCTATTATTCAATGCTATACGAAGATGCATTTAAACGTTGACAGCAGCAATTTAATGTTGATTAAGGAGGATACTTACGTTATTTTAAGTATAATTTATTGTCCTTATTAAACCAAGAGTCAGGATAGTTGTGTGTGTAATGGAGTTTTTAAAAAGTACAGAGTACAGTGTTTGCCCCTAAATGTGGTGAAATCAAAATATGAATATAGAGTCCCACAAAACAGTACTTAAGTAATAAAATTATAAATAAACACCACTGGTATTACAGTAAGTAAAGTAAGAACATTCATGCCACAGTGTAGAAATATTTCCATATACATGTAAATGTTTACTGCCTTCAAATCTTACTGAATTAAAATTGAGATATAAAAGTTACAGGACTCACCATGCAGATTGGCTCCTTTTAAAGTGTCATATTATTGTATTCATTGCTGTAGTATTATTCTTGATGCATTAACATGTAAGCACCATTTTAATGTTGTAGTCAGTCCAGGTGAAGTTAGAGCTTAGAGAAAGCATTAACTGATCACACATTTTGTATTTTTAGTCCATATGCACCAAGTAAATATCACTGTCACATAAATAAAATGTATCCCTGAATGAGTATAGTATTATAATCTATAATATATAATGTTACTTTCCATAACAGTGTCTCCAAACCAGCTTCCTGTAACCACCAGACAGAATCAGACAGTCATTCTTCTGGAGTTCAGAGAAAAAAAGCTGCAGAGAGACGGCATTCACAACATCTCTGCCACCAAAATGGATCCCTGTGCAGAAATTGCACCTGAAATCGAGGAGATGGAGCGGGAAGAGCTGCTTTCTACTCTCCTGTTGACCATAAGTGAAATGCTGGCTGATGCCAAAAATTCACTTCCTCCATCTCGTCCTCCTGTCACTGCTGGGCTGGACCTCGACTTCCAGCCTCAGCCAGCGGACGGTCAGGGTGGAGGTTATGGTGACGTCATGCAACCAGGTCACCTGCAAAACCAGGCATATAGCCAGGGACAGGTAAGACACCAGGGAAAGGTTAGGGACAGGGTTCGAGTGATATTGGTTTTTCAGGGCCGATACTGACACAGATTGTTAGTAGTTACTGAGACCGATAACCGATATTTGCAATCGATATGCATTAACAATAAAAATGAAAGTCTTTCGTCAGTATTAAGAATTTGGAATTTAACAAACTCCAACAAAACTGTGTTTAAATGCCTGTAGCAAATGTTTAATCAAAACTGAAACTTTCAACATCAAATACAGAAAGTTCCCAGCAACTTTTTTTTACAAAGTCAAGTGAACATTTAAATAAAAAAAAAAAATTAAAAAAGACTAACAGTTCCTTCCATGCTGACACTTTCTTTGCACTTTTTAATTCCCAATTTTATCGATGATCATCAAAATAAAACAGCGATACAGATAATCTGCAAAAGGCCAAATATCTGTCCCAATAATCATCCAGGCCGATAATCTGTAGACCCCTAGTTAGGGATAGGTAGTAGATCAATATTGATATAGATACTGATTAATGGTTAATGCCTCATGCCAGAACAGCGAAAGAAAAAAAAAAGGCAAACTTAAATGTTGTCTCCCTCAGTGGTCCCTTCATTGTGAGACTCGAGAGCTCCGTATAGTAAAGCAGTGACCATAACTCTGTTCTAGCTCAACACTTTTCTGGATAAGAAACTTGAGAAGACTATAGTTTAATGTCACACATGGTAATGGTGACTTCTCATCGGTATGATAAACCTCCAGTTATTTCTTTAATGGATGTTGGAAATGCGGTTTCCTCGAGTGATTTGATCAATTTAAACACACAAGTATGATTAACAGAAGCAAACAGAATCTCTCTACATGTATAGATATGTTCCTGTGGCGTTCTATATGATTTTCATTGGATAGTCTGATAGAGTGATTTACATTATTGAGATTTTGTGTTCTGTGTCCAATCACAGTAAAGATTGTGTGTTTTCATGCATAAAAGATGACTGTTGGTTTATGTAATAGTACACTGAGTGTGTGTATTATAGTTTGCTAACCTTCCCTCTCTCTCCACAGTACATGCCTAATCAGTGGTCTGTGAACAATGGCCTGACTATGGCAGCCGTCAGCTTCCCTGCTGCTGCTCCTCCACAGACAGCAACGGACTTCGGCTTCCCTGCTGCTGCTCCTCCACAGACAGCAACGGACTTCGGCTTCCCTGCTGCTGCTCCTCCACAGACAGCAACGGACTTCGGCTTCCCTGCTGCTGCTCCTCCACAGACAGCAACGGACTTCGGCTTCCCTGCTGCTGCTCCTCCACAGACAGCAACGGCCGTCGGCTTCCCTGCTGCTGCTCCTCCACAGACAGCAACGGCCTTCGGCTTCCCTGCTGCTGCTCCTCCACAGACAGCAACGGACTTCGGCTTCCCTGCTGCTGCTCCTCCACAGACAGCAACGGACTTCGGCTTCCCTGCTGCTGCTCCTCCACAGACAGCCACGGCCATCGGCTTCCCTGCTGCTGCTCCTCCACAGACAGCAACGGCCTTCGGCTTCCCTGCTGCTGCTCCTCCACAGACAGCCACGGCCTTTGGCTACTCTGCTGCTGCTCCTCCACAGACAGCCACGGCCTTCGGCTACTCTGCTGCTGCTCCTCCACAGACAGCCACGGCCGTTGGCTTCCCTGCTGCTGCTCTTCCACAGACAGCCTCAACCGCTGGTCACCTTGCTGCTGCTCCTCCACAGACAGCAACGGCCTTCGGTTATCCTGCTGCTGCTCCTCCACAGACAGCAACGGCCTTCAGTTACCCTGCCTCTGCTCCTCCACAGACAGCCACGGCCGTCGGCTGCCCTGCTGCTGCTCCTCCACAGACAGCAACGGCCTTCGGCTGCCCTGCTGCTGCTCCTCCACAGACCGCCACAACCCTTGGTCACCTTGCTGCTGCTCCTCCACAGACAACAAGGGCCTTTGGTTACCCTGCTGCTCCTTCACTGACAACCACAACCGTTCGCTGCCCTGCTGCTGCTCCTCCACAGACAGCAACGGCCTTCAGTTACCCTGCCTCTGCTCCTCCACAGACAGCCTCAACCGCTGGTCACCTTGCTGCTGCTCCTCCACAGACAGCAACGGCCTTCGGTTATCCTGCTGCTGCTCCTCCACAGACAGCCACGGCCGTCGGCTGCCCTGCTGCTGCTCCTCCACAGACAGTAAGACCCTGGTTAACCACACACACCGACTGTAAATGAGGTTCACTTCTAGCGTGTCACAGAATCTTAATTTTCTGTGTGAAGACGTATTTTTTCCTGAATGCATTAACTTAGGCTTGTTTTACGTTATGTACCAGATCTGCAGTTAAATACACACTCCTGACACCTGGATGTCAGCTGACACCATTCATCTTGTCTTCATCTGTTCTCTGTGTTTGTGTCTCCAGTGTACCAATGTGCCAGAAATGAAGCTCTCTGATGGCGAGACCCTGCATTTTGTAGGGGTGCTGTAAGTAATACACACACACAATTGCAAAAAAGAAACACACACACACACACTCACGTCTACACTGCTATTGAGCTTCTGTTTGTATCGTCAACACAAACAGTTTGTGTTCAACTCTCTGTATCTGTGTAGGAATGGAGGAGTGTTTTACAAGGCGCCAGAAAATTTCACTGATCCTGCCCCTGCTGCTCCTCCTCTGAATACCTCCTCTTCAAAGTCTTCAAAGTAAGATTTTCCTTAACAGTTCTGGTCAAAATGCACCCTTCCTTTTTTTAACTCATGATCTGTGGCCATTAATAAGCCAAACTCAATCAACTTTCAATCATCTTATATTTAATTTCTAGTAGCTGTTTGATCTTTAATTTGTCTTCCAAAATCCTGCATGAATGTTGTTATTATATGTTTCTTTTGATGGGTTTTAATTTAGCGACACAGCACGGACAGGGTTAATGTCTTGTATTGTTCTTGTTTATCTGAATATTTCTCTCTAAAAAACGTCTCTGTCTGGTGGTTTTAGAAGAAAGAGGAAGTGTGACAGCCAGTATGTGAAGAGACCTCCAAACGCCTTCATGCTCTACCTAAAGGAGCAGAGAGCGAGTGTTGAGGCTGAGATGGACGCTGGAGGGAAAGGGAGTGCGTCCGTGAACACAGTCCTGGGACAGAGAGTAAGTTTGTTTGTGCTGTATGTTTGAGACACTCAGGGTTACAAACCTGATCAAAGTTTGGTGAAAAATAACTCCAACTTTGCATCTTTAGTGTGATTGTGCTTTTCATTTGCTGTCTGTTGATATGGTTCTGGCCTGTAGTTGTGTGTGTGTGTGTGTGTGTGTGTGTGTGTGTGTGTGTGTGTGTGTGTGTGTGTGTGTGTGCGTGCTTACTCACAGTGTGTTGTCGTTTGTCCACAGTGGCATTCATTGACGAGGGAGCAGCAGGCCAAATATTTCGACCAGGCCAATAAAGAACGACTGCTCCATGCCCAGCTGTACCCAGAATGGTCCCCCAAAGATAACTATGTAAGTACACACTGCTCACACACAATTTAGACATGTTTCTATCACACTCATGAATTGAAACAAGATATCAGACGGAAAGTCTAATGTGTTGTTATATGTTTTTGTGTAGGGCCGAAAGAGAAAAATGCAGAAGAGCAAAGCCTCCACCTGGACAGAAGGTAAGACATCATTTAATGTGAAAGGTGATGAAGACAAGATCACTTACAGACAGTCCTGGAGATGAAAACTCCTCTTTGCCACGATGAAGACAAGATGACATCTGACCACACTGCATTATGAACAAAAAACAAGAAATCCATATGCAAAGTTACTTTTAATGAAATTTAAACATTTGTGATTTGTGACACAGAAGTTGCAGCCCTTTACAAAAAAGTCATTTTTATCTAATATTACAATTAAAATGTTGTTTAATGCAGGTTTTAAGAAGAAGCAACTTGTTTTTTCAAAGTGTCTTGATCCTTTTTTTGTTCATTTGTGCTTGTTTTCAGCATCTGCATCCAGACCTGACGAGGAGACTCAACAGGCCAAGAGGCTGTGTGTGACACCTGCACAGACATCACTGACAGAGCCTTCGTCTTCACAAGCAGCTGCGACGGAGCCTCCTCACCTGCAGACAGTCCTGGTGCAGCTGCCGAACACACAGACTGCAGTGCCTGTGTGTGACCTCTGCCAGCTGCCACAGATGTATGACGTCAGCTTCCCCTCAAGGCTGGATTCTCCTCAAACGCCATCCACGTCTCTTGCCTCCGCTGCTGCACCGACTCAAACACAGTGTCCACCCACAGAGAGGACGTCAGACCCGACGACAGAGCCTGTTTCCTTCACTGCACAGCCTCAGACGCCCTCCTCTCCACACAGAAGCATCTGGACTGTTGATTTAAATGAATTTCATGCCTAAAACATGAACATTAAATAAAAGAAAAAGTCAAGCAAACAGTATTTTGACTAAATCCATATTATGCCAAGTAGGTTTTAACCATAGGCTCTTTATATACAGTTGATGGTTTTCACATACAAGGAATTTGCTTCGGTGAAATGGTGCATAACATACACATTTTGGAGGAAAAATGAAATTAAAAGTATTGCAAAAATCAAGAAACAAAGCAACAAAAATGTGAAAAATATGCTATAAAAATGTGTACAATATTTCTGAATTAAAATGGAGAGCTGTGCAGTTTTAAGAAGTGGTAGCAATTTTTGCAAACTGCAAAAAAATATGCAGGGATATATTTTACATATATAATGTTATATTATTAATGTATTTATGTAGCCCATTTCATGAATGAAATTCAACACAAAGTGCTGAACATAAAAGAACATAAACCATTTTTGATAGAAAAATTATAAAAACTAATGATAAAAAATAATAACAAATAATAAACTGCAGGTTTAGACAAGATATATTATATATATATATATGATAATATATTATATATATATATATATATATATATATATAACCACCTTTGGCCCCCTTAGACCTTTGGGCAGACTGTTTTAGAGTTTAGGGGCATCATTAAGAAAAGCTGGCTCTCCATGTCTTTTAGCTCTGACCTCTGGAAAAAAGTGTCAAAGATGTGCGTTCTAATATAAAGCAGATGGACAGTCTCTCTGGGGGTGCTGAAGAAGCCAGCTGGATTCGGGGAGGAAGCTGTTCTTGTGGTTTGAGGTCTTGATCCTGATGGACTGCAGCCTCCTGCCAGAAGAGCATGTTTCAAAGTGTCTTGTGAGGTGTTGGGTGCAATCTTTTCTGCCTAATTGAGGGTCCTGGAGGGTCTGTAGATTGAAGCCAGGCTCCTTCTCCACAGAGCGAGAGATGCCCTGCAGTCTGCGCTTGTCCTCGGCAGTGGCAGCAGCGCTGCAGGTGGTGATGGAGGAGGTGAGGATGGACTCAACAGGCCTTTCTCACAGCAGATGTTTGACTTGTCACAGTAGGAAAAGCACAGGTGTCGCTGATGACGCTAACGATGGTGTGGCTCTATTAAAGTGCTTCAGTGAGCGTGACCGTCAGCCAGCACGCAGGATACCAGGAACCTGAAGTCAAAGCAGCTAAATGAAATTCAGACATTGTTAATTTCATCACGTACAGCTGTGCTTTTCCTCCTGTTACAAGTCAAATGTCATGAAAAAAGGACCTATGATGGGAATGGAGAAGTACAACACAATCGTCTTTGGAAGGTTGAACTTCCTGTACTGAGCTTTTTTGAGGTCTTGGGTAACGATGAAGCACCAGAAACATTTGTCAAAAAATAGTAATATTAACAGGCAAACTCTCGCACATTGTCCAACTTGAAAGAAAACATTTATTTGCATTTCAGTACTAGACCTTCATTTGCCCGATGAAGGTCTAGTTCTGAAATGTTGCAAATAAATGTTTTCTTGCAAGTTGGACAGTGTGCTGGAGTTTACCTGTTAATTTTTTTTATAGGCATATTACTCTCCTGTCTCATGATATAGATGTGCAAAATAAATTTTTTTAAAAAATAACATAACACAGAAACAGCATATAAAATAATAACATCCACATGTTTAACATTTTAAAGGCCTTTTAAAAGACTTTTAAGGCCCTTGCTCAACGCAAATTGGCTTGATTCCTATCAAAAATCCAGGAAGAATTTAACAGGTAACAAGAAAATCACCCTTCTAGCAAAAAACACCAAAAAAACCCCCAAAAACCCCAAAAAACCCCAATGTGAAAGAATAAAAGAAAAAGAGAAAGAAATAAGAAAGAAAGAAATGAAGAAAGCAAAAAGGTAAAAAAAAAAAAAAAAAAAAAATTCTGCAAATTTCTTGCAATTTGCCAAGTTGCTCTTTGCCTTTTCAGCCATGTTTTTTTTAAAAAGAAATCAAACAAATTTGCTCCGGTTTAAAAAATTTGATCTGACCCCAGTACAAGAAAACTGACATTGTTCCAGGTTTCAAAAGGTTAAAACCTCAACAATCCATCTTTTCCCACTGAGACACTTGTAGTGTTGAGGAGCCAGTTGTCATTTTTGCAGCTGCCACCAGGGACCACTGTTGTAGCAACGCAGCAGAGCTGCAGCTAAAAAAGACCCAGAGGCCCCATGTGCTGACACCACAGCTTTTCATTACAGCCTCTGAATGTCCAACTTTGTCTGTGTAACCAAATGAACAAGCCAGCAGTGAGCTGACAATATTTGGACGTAACATGATTCAGAGGGAAAATGGTTTTGAGAAAATGTATATTGTAAGGCAGTTTTAATGTGGTACATTTAAGTTGTGTGGAGCTGAATTTGAGAATAAAGTTTCAGCTTTAAATTAATTAAAGATTGCACCCAACACCTCACTGACACTCAACCAACATCAACTCCACTAACGGTGCCCGTCGCTTTATTTAACATCAAAGCAAAGACTCCAGGGGCAGTTGGAAGTAATTAATTTGCAAGAGGGAGAAAGAAAACGTGTGTGTGTGTGCGTGTGTGTGTGTGTGTGTGTGTGTGTGTGTGTGTGTGACAAGTGGATGGAATGCACTCCTCCCCTCGCACTGCCACAGCACACACAGAGTCCTGCTCCCCTCTGTGTTCAGCCTCTTTTTGAAGTTCCTCCAGCAGCTAAAAGAGGTGACAACATGTGAAAACATGGCTGCGCGCTGCTTGTTTACCTGTGTCAGAGACGTGAGGGCCCGTGAGAGTCAGATGCTGAGTGAATTTGTGGATCACTGAGGTCCATTAGATCAAAGCTGTGGTCTCCATGGTTACAGGGAGAAACCTGAAAAATGCTGAGCTGCCCTTTAAAGCCACTTTCACTTACTTTTAAACTCACATAAATACACTTTGGTGTTACCTCAGATACATCCCATTCACTTCCCAAAAAATCAAAGCACAGAAGTGACAGAAAAAGAAGAGGAAGAGAAATGGTTGAAAGGTTTAATGATGGCTAGCAAGCTGCGTAACAAGTTAGTTTCAGTTCTTTAACTGTATGCCGTTTAAGGCTGATTTTTTTTACCCCTCAAAAAACTAACAAAAAAAACAGCCCGTCCAAATTACCTTTAAAATGCAGATACTGTGTGCCATCTTTGGATCATCTTTTGGGAATGCTGGAGGAGACACGTTCTTTGCTAACTAAACCACTGTTTATGCTAAAAAAAAAAAAATGAAAAAATCAAACCCAAACTTGGTTAAAAAACTATTTTAACAGATTTTTGTTTTTTGTTTTTTTTACAAATAAAAAACTTAATTCTATCAAATTATGGTCACAAATGTGTTAAGTTGAATATTTTAGAGTGGCCTTTTGTTGTGAACAGCTCAGAGCACACCTGTGTAGTAATGACGCTGTTTAATCAGCACTTTCATGCTGCACCTGTCAGCCTTAAAAAAGGAAAGGTGCCTACTAACATCAATTATAGCAAATTCATGACTAAATTTGAGAGAAAAAAGCCTTTTATGTGCATGAATTCTTGGACCTTAAAACTGTAAAAAGAACAGGAGAATAAAATAAAGGTGTTGCATGCAACTTTTTGTTTAGTGAAAATTGAAATCAGTATACTTCATTTACCACTAAATATATGATCCAACAGGCTTCATACAACTTAAGACAAGTGAGATTTAAAACTTTTATAGACTTTTTGTAATGCTGCTCAGAGTAAAATTTTACACAAATGATTTTTTTCTGGTTCAAGTTAAAAAGTTGAACAATTTTGTGAAACCTTATACAGTGGAACATATAAAAAAAAAAGGATGTTATGTTTACATAAAATTATTGATTTGGTTCGCCTTGTTAATTCGTCATTTAACTGGATGTGGTTAATATAATATTGGTGTTGGTTTTCTGCATTACATTCATGTGAGAGGTATTTTGTAAATTATTTGACTGGCAAATATTACCAAATATTTTAAGAAATACAATGCATGTCTGAAAAAAAAACTTTCTTCCCATCTTGGACTTTTAAAAGATTGATTTAAGACATTTTGATAACAACTAAGGCCTTATTTGGTGCGATGGTGGGTGCTGTTACATGCTAAGATAGCTGGCACTTGGGTTTTTTTGTCATCATGACTGGCTCTAGTCACTGACCCTTTTAGTTATGTTCAGGAACAAAAGATATTGATTTATCAAAATGAATATTATTCAATTACAGAAAAAAACCTAAAACTCTATAAAAAATATGAAATATATGTCCAGAGTTAGAGATACAAACTTCCTAAAGAAAAAAGGCCATAATGTGTCAAATGACAGAGAACATACCTAAAAACTGTCGAAGGCAGAGACAGATACAGTACATTATTACAGGGATGAATTTTAGAAATAATACTGCAGTGTGGCGTATTTAGAGTTTGTCGGTCTTTGAACTAACTGGATGAGAACATGTCATTTGAATTTCAATACAAGACGACATAAAAGTTATAGTACAACCATCTTTATTCACTTTGCACTACATTTTCACCCGCTGAATAAAAGCGTTTTCTTCAGCACTCTCTCCAACTGGAATGAAACACAACAATCCTCTTGGCAATTTGCTATATTCACTATTTCCTCAGTCATTATCTCATTATTGTGACCATTTTAAAACCAAGTCAAGTGCAGGCTTCTTCAACAATGGATTTAGTCCGCTGCTGTCACAAAGTCGAGTTTTTTCAAAGCGCAGCAAAGGTTTAAGTGCTCTACTCGGTCTGCACGCAGCTTGTCAGACGTCTGTCGTGGTGAGTCCTCCCATCAGCACACAGCAGCAGTCTTACTTCTTACCTGTGCAGAAAACAGGAGACCGTCATTAACAGCTCAGTTAATAAACACAGAGCACAACATAACAGTGCAGTGACATTTTTAACATTACAGAATAAAAATCTTTGTTTTATTCAAAGGATAGTCCTCTTATTTTGTTGATCTACAACATAGAAACTAAGGATCTCTACACCGATATCGTATGTAACTTATTTACACTTTTGCTTTTAAAATGCATTAAAAAAAGGAAAAAAAATTAGTAGTATATATGACAAGAGAGTGTATCTACGCCTTCCAAATTTTTCCATATTTTGAGAAATACTTATACTTATTTTTTTTTACAAAGGAAGATCAATACCACTCTCATGACTGCCTATTAAATATGACATCACAGCATGTAGCGTGCGGCACACAAATGTTGATAAAACCAAAACATGACATTTTTACACAGATTTTGTACAGATCAAAAAAACAAACAATATAAATCACATTGATGATGCATAAAAAGGGTCTGAACATGAAAGAAACAGAACATGTGTCAATATCAGAGAAGCATTTCAGAGATGGAGAGAAAGTGCTGCTCATAGTTTTGCCTTCTGCTAACTGGAGCTAAAGACTCACTGCTAAATTCACATTTATGTCACTAACGTTAGCGAGGAAAGCCTCGATTCACAGTGTGTCCTCCGCTTCACTCCCCGCTGCTCTGGAGATGACCTCCACTCAGCAGCCAGAGCAAACTACAACCAGCCAGAGCAAACGCCGGACAGCCCCCACTCCCCACTGGATCAGCAAACTTTCTGTTGCTGCCTTTACAGAGGTTTGACCCTGTGCTGGGGGGTTTCTGGTGGCCTGATCTGAGCTGCTACAGCCACGAACAGAAGGTGCGTCTCCAGAGCTGCTGCCCGCTTTTCTTCCACAGATGTGGTTCACAGCGGTGTGGAGCAAGGTTAAGGGACCTTGGGATGGCTAGCTCGCTAATACTTGTCTCGTTTGTGATCTGATAAACAGGAAGAGAGAAGCAACAAGGGGAGCGAAGAGCAGCAGGCAACTGTACAATGAAATAAGATGTAATAAATCAATGAATGGGAAACACTGTTACTACATAAAGCACGTGCAAGTGACCATGGTCGTCTAGTAGGAGGGGCTTAGTAAAGAAAGAAGGGAATATTCTCAAATGCTGCCTTTTTGTTTTGCCTTTTCCAGATTTCTGCCTACCCCGGCCAAAAAAAACAAATATATAACCACTACTGAATTTTAAACAGTTACTGGATACGCATTGCAAAATCATTTCAAACAAGCACGATAATATCCAGACATGGCTGTTTTTCATAACACTCTGTGCAACATGTAATAACTCAACTGTCTCACGGCATCAAGACAGTACTGGTCGTCATGATGCAAGAAGGAGCAGAAAGCTTTTTTATAAAAAGATGCATTTTTCTATTGCCGTGCCTGAAATTCACCAGACAGATGAAAACTGTGTCGGTTCTGGCTACTACCGGACATGTCCAGCGATGGACAAACAGACTCAGTGTGTGCGTGTGTGTGTGTGTGTGTGTGTGTGCGTGCGCGCGTGTGTTAAAGTGCCCTCTGTACTGTAGGCTTCCACACATGGAGCCTATAACTCCAGATTCAGCCCCCCTCCTCTCTGTTTTTTTCTTTCAACTTTCCTCATGAAAGAGAAAGCAGCCACAACTTTCTTAAAAAGACGCACATGGACACACACGGAGATCAGCCAGAAATAAAATGCGCACGAAAACACAAACAAGACCAAGAGAGAGAAAAGGGAGCATTATTCTAAACAAAAACATCAATACAGTGACCACCAGAAACACCACAATAGAACAACAGAGAAGCGCCGTGCCTGGACAGACCGCAGGGGCCCGAGCTGTGTGATGTGGCCCAGCAGCAGGCTGTCTCCCCGGGCCCTCAGTGTCTGTAGTGGTCTCCTGGGCTGGAGGGGGTGACCATCCTGAACTAATTGGTTCATCCTAAAATGCATCCTTATCTTCTGAGTCACGAGGAATTCTTTTTCAAAAGGCCATTTCCTATTGACTGTGGTTTGTGTGTGTGTGTGTGTGTGTGTGTGTGTGTGTGTGTGTGTGTGTTTACCACGACAAGAATCGTGTGGCTCAAAGACTTCTGATCTTTCACTACAGAAAAAAAGGACATGTCTGGAGGGGTACAAAACTTGTTTCTGTTTTGGGTGCTTTATTTGGGCTGATGTGAAAGACGTCAATGGAGCTCCAGTGAGAACCGAACGAGCGTACCGAGGCGGATTGGAAAGGTGCGTCTTCCAACTGGACTCTGGAGATGAGGTTTATTTGTCATGTAACGGCAAAGCAGACCAATCACAGGATGCTGTGACAGTAGACAAATGTTTTAATTACAGGATTCCCGCACATTTCCAGAAGCCGGGACAGCCGTTCCACTTTTCCATATTTTCATGTGAAAAAAAGACACATTTGGGCATATTATTTGGAGTATGCACAGCTGCATGTAAACAGGAATATTAGTGGTATATAAATTTACATTAGCCATGTACACAGCTTAGAAGAAATATTGTTTTTTTCCAGACTGAGGGCAAAAGAAACAGTATTTTATGCACGTAATTGTTGTCACTGATGCGAATGCTTTTTGAGATAAAAGGTTATGTAGGGACTGGCCTGAATATGAGATGAGACTTGAAAAAGTGGGGTCTTCATTTTTGGAGGCTAAACAGTTATATATTCACAACATCTTTTTGAATGGAGAGGGTTCTGGTGTAACAGCGGCTCCTACAGAGAGCGTTGCATTATGGGTTGTTTGCAGTCTAAAGTATTGCTCGGCTTGTGACTTCCTCTGAATCTGTTTAAAGTGTGTCGGTTACAGTAAGTCAGCCCTGTGAGTGTTTACGAAGCCCAGTTTGACTTCCAGGAGTCTCTGGTGGCTTGTGTAACATGTTTTTCTGCCACAGAGGAAATAAATTCCTGACAAGCAAAAACACCTCCCATATGTACTGCAGAACTGGACCGGGGACCACATCATCTGCCAAACAGCCAAGTGTGACCAATGTCACAGAATGTCGTGATGAGGAGGTAAAAAGACAGCCCGAAAAAAATCATTCAGACCCCTTAAGAAGCCTGACAGGAGAGCGTGAGTTAAGTGTCACCACATGGGTCCATGTAGATCCATGTAGTGCTGATGATGCAGGTCAACTACAACTGTCAGTAAATTCCGGCTAAATACTGACGTTGCTTATCCAAAAGCGCCGCCCGAAACACAGACGTGGGGATAATTTCTCAATCACAAGGTCCTGGTAATACTTGACCCCTATGCATAGGGCTTATGAGCGTGTTAACACCTGGTATTAATAGGTGTTTTGGTGATCTGAACACGAGTGGACAGCCAAGACACATCGCTGTGTACACCTGTGTCTATCACGTGCCTCCTGCTGACCTCGTTTTCAGTTTTCGTTACTTTTTATGTCACTTACACTTGAAGGTCAAAAGGCCACGTGCACAGTTATTAAGTCCAGTTATATTTGATATTTGGTTTGCCAACTACACCACCTTGGAAAGTAGTTTGAGTGACTGGACCACAATGTGTCTTGATGATCGCTGCCACTTGTATTTGGCGCTGGATCACCGACGACACGTGTTAATAGCAGGTGTAAACACGGCCTATGTGAGGGGCTGTGTGCTCTGTATCCTGTCACGTCCTCACCTGGAAGCTTGAGCCACTTGGGCACCTTGCCCGGGTCGGATCTGGTAGGTTTAGCAGCCTGAGTGTGTGCAGCAGGGTCACTCTCGTCCTGTGTGGACCGGCTGGTGTCCGCTCTCGGCTCCGGAGGAGGCAGTGGCTCCTCGGAGCCCTCAGACATGGAGGAGGGTGTTGGGGACAGCAGTATGCAGCTGAGGTTGGTGGAGGAAAAAAAAAAAACGTTGAAGTATTAAACATATGTGTCACCAAGAAAGATGCTTTGAAGACAGCATCTTGTTTTCTGTTTTCTTGAAGACTTCCTGCATCTATTTAAAGCTCCGTTGTTTTGCACGAAGAGCTGCAGCAGAAGTTAAACAACTGGGTGAGATGAAGATCTAAAACAGAGGAGTGATGACCTTGTTAAAGAAGGACAACAGGTGGGGGTCACTTTTGGGAAACGGGCTCTATCTTTAGAAGGACTGGAAAATGGTTTGTGTGTGTGTGTGTGTGTGTGTGTGTGTGTGTGTGTGTGTGTGTGTGTGTGTGTGTGTGTGTGTGTGTGTGTGTGTGTGCATGTGTGGAGGAAATGAGGGCGCATGGGGGCACCTGCTGTTTAGGCAGAACCTCAAAGGGATTCCAATGATGACAGCTTTGTGACAGGAAAATAGGCTGGTTGCCGCGGGATACAAGTGCATATATACACACCCTAACGCATGCACGGCCAGGGAACACATTTAAACACACACACACGTGAACACATACCTTGCAATGGACTCATTTGCTTGCAAGGCAGAGACAGAAGATTTGAGTAGTTCCCTCTTTATGTAAAAATCTGTGGAGGAAACACACACAGTCACACAATGTAAACTATTGTTTTGTTAAATTACATTCCTCAGTAATACACCAGTATCTAATTCAAAATCAGCATATGAAAGACAAGAACCAAAGAGACGAAACCTGTCTTAACGTCAGAGCCAAAGTACACCAGAGCGCCAGGAAACAGGTCGGCCTACAGACAGAGAGGGAGACGAACAGACGTGAACAGAAGCCATCAAAAATGTTTGGCACACAAGTCAATTTCTGCAAAAACATGGAAAAATCAAAACAAAACTGCCTCTCCTCTACACGCAAACCGAGCGCTGTGACCACATCCAAGCCAGAGTCAAGTTCATTTTTGAAGATGATTCATTGCTCGGGGATCTGAACCAGCAACCGTGGGTTCTTTGAAGCAGACCACAAAATGAGCAACAATCAAATGGTTAGTGAAAACACTTTCACCCCTGAAGCACAACACTCCTCTCCGGTGAAGGTCTTAATGGTTATAATGGACCATTCGCAGGCAGATATTATCAAGTGTGCAATTATGAGGTAGAAATGCAGACAGGCAGGCAGGCAGGGCACGCGTCTGCGACTATAACTAGAGAAGACAAACAAAACTAGACTGAGAAAACGCAGTCTTCTGCTCGTGTGTGTCTTCACAGAAATATAACAACAACACAGGAGAGCATGGGTGCAAAAGTACAGAGTCCAGATGTTTTTAATGATTACTGATGTACTGGTTCAGAGAGTGGGGACATCTGAGCACCTTTATGCTATGATGAGGTTATTATCGCCGATGCAACTTGATGCATTAACATTTTTATTTCTATACCTGATTTATTTTTGTACTTATGCGACTATGTGCTATTTTTAAAACGTATTTGTACTGATCCATAAATAAAGTAAACAGATGAATTGACTTTCACTGTCTCCGAGTACAACAGTAGTAACAAATGGAAACTTGGCCTGCTTAGAATGCAAACACGATGCACATGTTTACGTCTGTTACATCTCAGCCCTAAAATTGGCTCAGCCTTCAGGAACGTACAGCCGTGTCTTACAATATTAGTAAGTATTAGCATTAGGGATCAGTGGTGGGGCGTAACTGACTACATTTACTCAAGTACTGTACTTGAGGACAAATTTTAGGTAGTTTTATTTTACTTGAGTTTTCTGATCTCATGCCACTCTCCATTTGTACTCCACCACTCAGGAGGGAAACGCATCTTTTACTCCACTAAGAATATTTGATAACTTAAGTAACTAAGTACTTAACAAATTAAGATATTTCAAAAGTGCAGCTAAAATGACTCGTCAAGAAAATTAATTGACAACTATTTTAATTATCTTCTGAGCCATTTTCACGCAACCAGTTTCTCAAATATAAGAACTTAGAACTGTGTGCCTCTATACTCAGACATTTTATAAACAATAATTATTTCGGTTAATAGCATTGTTATTATTGCTCCTCAGTCTTTTTACAGTAGTATCACATAAAGACCAATTTTACAAGATTCTCTCAAAGTCAACTTGAAACTTTAACAAGTTAGCCTGACCCTTCATTTTCAACTCATGGAGCTAAAGTTTTAGTTACATTACCTAACACTACCTAGCTACAGGCATCAAACTGGACAGAATCATTTGTCACTGCAGACTGAAACCAATAATCCCTGGCAAGAAATTAGAAGCAGCTTTTGTCTGATTGTCTGAAATCAAGGAGCCATTTCCTTCAGAATCAATAACAGCTTTGACAGTATCTTTGTAAACTGCATGTGTGCATCATGTGCCGTGTCAGATTTCATATTCATATTCATATTTGGTTTATCTGTTCATTTCATTTCCAGAATAATAACAAAAACCCATCATACACTGTCTGATTTCTCATAATACTTCGACACATTCCATGAACAAACAGGAGCAGGAGGAAGAAATACTAATACTTTTTTTATACTGATAACAAAAGCTACTGCAGATACAGATACAAAAGGCCGACCTTTCTATATACACCTTTGTGTTTTCACAAATCATGTTAAATTTAGCAATAACAAAAGAAACAATCAGTCATCTTAACATTAGCGTTAGTCAGAAAGTTCACAACGTCCCATTATTTTTTCTTTGTACCCTCCTTCAAATTAAATAATATATGAGCTGCATTTGAAGTCGTTATTCAGAAAATTCCACAGTTTGACTCCATATAGTGAAACACACATCTGCTTTAATGTAGTGCGAGCGTACTGACTTTTGAAATTAAACTTTCTTCTATGATCCTCATCATTCGATCTTAATATGAGAAACCTCTGTAGGTGTTCGGGTAATAATATGTTTCTGGCTTTAAACATGACCAATAAAGTCTTTAAATCCACTAAATCTTTAAATCTGCTTTGAATTTTCGACAGGTGTGGCAACAATAAATAAGGGGGCTTAGCAAACGTTTAATTTACAGACTAATCTGCATTGAAAATAATCGTTAGCTACAGTTCTGGCGCCATCAGCGAAACAGTCCCATCCTCCACTGTTTCAAATCAACGCTGTCCAAAGAGAAGGTACCGTGGCTGTCACTGGGATTAGGCGGGTTTACCCTCCACTACAACCCGGCCTTACACACACTGTCCTTTCTCTCTCTGCCCCCCCCTCCTCGCCCTCAGAAGCTGGTTGCTAAATTAGGACACTAGCCTAATTGCTATTATCGCAGCGCTGTGAGCAGGAAACAATGTGTTACAGTGAAACAACGAGCATTCCTGCTATCCTGCTCCTCTGGCTGCAGCACTTCCACATGGGATGAGACAGGGCGACGGGACGGGACCTGTGTGTGTGTGTGTTTGTGTGTGTGTGTGTAATGGAGAGAGAGACAGTGTAAAAAAAACATATAGGATAGAGGAATGGAGGGAGGGAGGCAGAACGGATCCTGATGGAAGACAGAGGGAGAGACGGATGAGGGAGGGGACGCCTGGTATCAAAGGGCTTCTGGGTTGGGAAACATTCCTTTCCTGACATGACACAAAGTGATTAAAGTGTGCGTCTGTGCGTGTGTGTGTGTGTGTGTGTGAAAAAACATATGCGTGTGCACTCATGTCTATGTGACATGACAAAAAAAGATGAAAGATTCTTTGTGTGTCTGTCAAAGATTGATGTATAGACAGGGAAACGGAGCCAGACAGTGTGTGTGTGTGTGACATGATACCAAGGGGATTAAAGATTTTGTTTTTGTGCCCTTTAACGCTTTTAAGTCCCTAATGGATAGAGACATGGGGGTGAGGCACAAGAGAGGGTCGGAGAGAGGGACAGTGGTGGAGGTGGATGAGGGTGGCGGGGGAGAACGAGGAGAAAAGAGAGAAAGAAAGAGCTGGACTTTGGGGTACAGGAGAGGGACGTGTAGAGATAAACAGGCAGAGAGTTCAGGAAGGGACACAAAGATGAAAAACGAAAAAAAGATTTGCGACTTGCATCAGATTTGATTCAGAGGGATCATGGCACCAAAAGGGCGCGCACGCACATTTTAGAGTGATCTCCTGAGGATTGTTATCTTTTGTACCAGTCCCTCAGTGGAGCTGAATCTTGTTCATCATCACAACATGATATCACTTCAAACAACTTTCTCTTCCTCCCCTTCGTTCCTCCACTTCTTCTCACGTCTACTTAAGGTCGAGTCAAAGTGTCAGAGGAAGAAAACGTGCTCTAATTATTCTAAAATAATGCAGCTAAAAATAAAAGAACACCGAGCATCCATGTGGCCGCTTTGGTACAGACTGATGAATCGTGCAAGAGAACAACTTCTTGTTTTCCATTTGCATCTCTCTCTCTCTCTTTCATTATTCGAATAACTCTGAGCTCGAAGGCAACAAAGCATCAAGGCTGCCCATTGCTCTGGTGTGTGTGTGTGTGTGTGTGTGTGTGTGTGTGTCAAGATCAAAGCGAGGCCTGTATTAACCCCATGTGCCAGTCTGGGAAAAATCAAGCCCAGCTGGGGTCAAGGACAGTGGGAGAAGGGGGGGGACAAGTGTGAGAGAGTGTAGAAGCGAGAGAAGGGGGGAGAACGGGAATGTGGTGGGGCTTTGAAAAGGAGAGAGGGACCCGCCGATACATTTTACAGTCAGTCCGTGTGTGTGTGGGGGGGGGGTTCAAAGATGGGAAGTCAGAGTTTTGTACTTGTTGTTTTCTGGAGTTTGACTGTGATGTGGTTTGCTTGACTCAAATCATTCTGTTTATTATTGTGGTTAAAAACAAAGTGTTGTCTTAAGACTTACATAACACTGAGAGATCTTACCTGGAACAGTGTCACTGAGGGGTCGTCCAGGATGGTTTTTGGCGGGGTGATGACTGAAAGTTTTTAGCAAAAAAAAAGAAAAGGTACAAATAAGAAAAATGGCTCATTACACTTCACAATATATATTGACAGCATTACTGATACTGAAAAGTTAAATCGAACAAAGAAAATGATAAAAAAATAATAAGACCAATGTTTGCAGACAGACTGCAAGCTTTTCCTATAGATGTTATTGATGTCGCTGCTTTGCAGGAAATAATGGACAACAGCAAGTCAGTGGAAACAATTATTTTATACACTTAAGTAAATCAAGTCTAGATAGTCCTGTGTGCTCAGTGACTCTGACCAGTATTACAATTTGATGAGTCTTTTGTCATCAAACATCCACTAAAATCAATCAAACAACGACAAGCTGATGAATGAAGTGCTAATGGACCATTAATAATAAATACTAAAAGATAATTTCATTTCAATCCAACTTTGTACTCATCAGTTACGTGGCTGAGATTTTAAATTTGCAGCATCCTCATTTTAAAAAAACCTTAAGGTTCAGAAAGAGGTTTATATTATGTGGATAATCTGTTGGCTTGTTCACAAACTGTGAGGTTGTTTGGCCACAACTGTTTCTTGCCCTGTTGGACAACATGGACTGCCTGAGTCCAGGTCTTGAAATCTGCTCACTCCACTGAGTTGACTGATTTGTCTGGTATCCTGACATGAAACAGCAGCGTCCGACTGATACAAAAACAATCAGTGAGTGCCTCGGGGGGACTAACGATTAGACAATCTGCACCATGTGTGGGATAAATGTCGTTGTCGAGCTGTTGTCAGCAGTTGTAAAGTGGTGTGCTGGAACCTACGGTATAATTAGTAATAACAACAATAGAGACAGATTCAGGCGGATATGTTGGTCTCTAGGGATTGGTTCGGAAAAACCGAATCACCCTCCCCCACAGAAATCAGTCAGACTTCATGCAATGTCAGACTGAAGATGGAAAGAGAGTGTAAGTGGTATCAGGCAACTGTTCATTGGAGCTATTTCGCTGTATTCACACATCTCAGCAGTAACTTGATGAGTAGAGAGCATCAGCTTGATTGATAGGCAAAGACTGTGTGTGAGACAAATGCATCATTTGAATACCTTTCCTTCCACCTGTTCTGGACTGTACATAGTTTTGTTTGGTGCCAGAAATTAAAACCAACGAAGTACGGCCACTGACGTAGGAACTCGATAAATTTCTGTTGGAAATTTTATTATGTTTTCCTATGTTTGTAAACAATATAACAAGTTACAAGTTAAGTGTAATTTGTCGCATTTACACTGTTTCATTTAATCGATGAATTAATTTTCTCTTTATTTGGGACCTAAATAATCACAGTTTGACTTTGAGACAGTAAAAGAAAAGCAATATAAAAATATTCCCTTAGATAATAGCGATGAGGAATCTTATGCAAACAGTGTGTGTGACTCCGCAAAGATAATTAAAATGGATTCATATGCTTAAAGATGTTGCGATTAATTGGTGTGATAATTATATGACACTTACACAGGTAGAAACTGAGCTTAGGATCCTCCAGGTGACTCCTCACGAAATGCCTCACAGCACCAACTGGGCACAAAACAAACAGAGTATAAACTTTGAGCATGAACAAACTGATTTATCTGAACCTCCATCAGTCCCTGTGTGCAGCATAATTCATTTTTTCAGATGGAATTTCCCTCCGATTTGTTGTTCTGCTGGTTGTCGTGTTGCTGCTGGGCCTGAGGTGGATCTAATCCCTGGAATTACAGACCTGTCTCATTATTTCTGTCTCTCCGTCACTCTGGTGTGGCTACAGTCATAAATGTGGTGAGGGAGCCGCAAGTAGCTTTAACATTGCAGCCATACCTGTGGCTAGCCAGCTGAAATGAACACTCTACACACACACACACACACACACACACACACACACACACACACACACACACACACACACACACACACACACACACACACACACACACACACACACACACACACACACACACACACACACACACACACCTGTCTCCAGGGGCCTGAAGAAGCCTTGCAGTACATGTCTGTCTGGAAACTGGACCCTTAGGACCACCTGGAGACACACAGTGGCAGTTGGTTATTGAAAGCCGATATATTTTATATAAACACGTAGAACTAAAATCAGGACTGTGACGTCGCTTCTTTCACTTGTGCTCACTTTGGGATATCTTTCCATCTTTTCCTTCATCTGTGCTTCTCTCAGAGATTTAGTCATCAGCGGAGCCTCCTCCAGCATCTTCCTGCAGGAGCGAGGGAGAAAAGAGACGGACGCAGTTAAAATAAAATGAGCTGTGAAATAAAACCTGTGGAATCAACAATGGGAGAGATGAGCAGAAAATTCTGCATCTTCTATCCTTACTCGTGTGTGGCCGTGTGTGTGTGTGCGTGACAGAGGCAGAGATGAATTGCTGTGGTCGGCTTAATTCTCCCCTTGGTAATTGCAGTCATTGACACGGTAGTAGCGTAGCCATGAGGCAGCCAGCTAAGTCAATGTAGACAGAGATTAAAGGATGTGCGCGGTGAGGTCTCAATCTGACGGCGTTTGGTCGATGGCTGGAGGATAAACGTCTACACAAAACAGGCTCACTAATTGCTCCCTGTACGCCATATTTAGAAGCTTTTGTAGTGTGCGTGGTGTCTTATAAATAAGAAAATGTTTGCAAACACACACAGTGTCTCAGCAGCTGTGGTCTGCTGCAGCCACATCCAGAGAGCACAGAGTAAACTTGTTCACATCTGTTTTAAAGAAGCGCTCATAAATAAATAAAAACTTCAAACTCATAATAAATAAAAAAAAAAACTTCAAAAAGCACGCAGTGATGCCCGGCATTCTCCCACCCTATGGCCTCTCATCACTGCTATGGTATTCTGCAATTAAGGGTTATACATCGAAAAAACACCGCAGGACCAAATGCCAAACTGACTAATTATCTGTTACAAACAGTGCAGGAACACATCTGATCCAGACGTGTTTCTGCAGCAACAAGGTATTTATACTAAATATCACACACAGTCCTCTGACCCAGAGTCACCCATTCGCTTCCTCCTCTCACCTCTCGCTCTTCAGCTGGGCAAAGCGCTTGCGCACATCATCCATCGTCACTTCAAAGAACTCGTCAGGCAGATTACTGTGGTCGTCAGAGCGTCGGGACACTGAGTCCAGGTGGTAGACGAGAAGCTCCCTCTCTACTGGCTGCAGAAACACAGTGAGCAACTTAATGGACAGAGACATTAAATGTCCACACTCTTCATCTAAAGCAGAGTTTTCTTTTAAACTTTGAGGACCGGAGGGAGAGACATGAGGCAAAAATACCGGGAAGTCTTTTATTTGAGGGGAACACACAACAAGGAAAGATAATAAACTGAATCCACAGGTAACAGATTCAATGTTAGAAAGTTCTGACTGGAAAGTTTTGTTTTTTTTACCTCCAAGTACTTCTCCCCTTGCTCCATGTCCTCATCTAGCTGGTTGGCAGTGGTCTGATGCTGTGAAAGGAACAGAAAAGGCTAAAGGTTAAACTCAGATTGACTGTTTATCTGCTACTATTTCTGAGGTCAAAATTAACTTTCAGCTTGTACCAAATTTTTTAAAAATCTGTCAATGGGGTGTTGCCTTGGTCCAGACCTTCGAATCTGCACAATTCGTCAAATCTGGGACTTGATGTTTAAGTTTCTGATTCATCTAGCATTGTGATATGAAACAGTGGTTTCTTGCATGAAATTAAAAAGAAAATGTTAAATACGTATGTCCAACACTGTTGTCAAGCAGTAAGCCAAAACCAATGGATTACCAACAATCATCCGTATACCGATTTGTTCACAGTCTCCTGTTGTTGTATTGTAAACTTTCAAATTGTTACACAGGCAATCTGTAATTTCTGTTCATAACTCAGTCTTCATTTTACATTAATTCACAAGTGAAGCAGCATCATATCAGTTTGCTGCTGCATATAAATCAGCTGAGCACATCTGTCAGATGTTATTTTAAAAATCCTCACATCCCACCTAGGCTACTGACCACAAGTCTTTGTGTTGTTCAATAGTCTCTAAAATAATGAAAATAGTCTAGTGCTAATTTACGATAGACTCTGTATGGTTCATGATCTCTCTGACAGCAAAACGTCACTATCAACAACAACATGTATTCTGTTAACAGAAAAAAAAACCTTTCAAATAAGACAAATAAATTCCAAATCTCTGAAATTCAACAACAACAAAAAAGTTTATATAAAACCTCATATTGTTGAGTCAACATCTTAACCAATCAGCTGTGCGATCAGCTGAGAGCCAGGTGGTGCAGTTGGTGGAGAGTAACTGTCGTGCCTGGCTCTAAAATCAGGGGCCGCCTCCATGTCGCGAAATTATCGCCGTCCACTTTTGCATGACGTCAGAGCAAGCACGGCTTTTCTGCGATAGAGAAGCGCTTATCAACAAGGGGAAATGTTGTGTGGGGTTTGGACCAGATGCGAGAGGATCCCCAACAATGGCATATGCCGAGCGGCCAGTCAGACCAGAGGGGAATAACGAAAGCGCCGGATGAAGAGAGGGAGGAGAGCCGGCATCAGGGCAAGGCTGACCCGACTTGGACTGAGAGCTTTTCCTCTACCAAGCCTTCCTCTGGCTAATGTCCAGTTGCAGAAGAATCAAGTGGATGACTTGCTCACTCAGCAACAGAGATCAGAGACTGTACTGCACACATCTTCACAGAGACAAGATTAACTCCTAACATCCTAGATCAAGCTGTTTCACTGGAAGGATGGACCTTGTTGGGAGCCATAAGGACACAAGACTCTGATGCAAAAAATTCAAAAAATGCACTGCGGGAATTGAATGATGCCACCAGCAGCAACATGCCGAAGAAACCGTATGGAATTTTCATTGTAGCTGATGATTTTAATCAACTCATCCTTCAACTCCAAAGATGCAGCAGGATCAAGGACACATGTAATTTTTCATTTTTTAAACTTTGTTTTAAAAAATGACTAATAAATCGACCTTCTACATTTTTACCTTCTCCTACATAAAGTGCTGAGAAAACTGAAACAACATTAGAACTGGGCGAACTATAGTTCTGAATAAATACCACTCTCTCAAAATGCAAACTGTGCTTATGATTATTTGTCTTTCACAAGAAAAACAAGTATTTAATTCTCCTAAAATACGCTATCAGGAGTTTCTTAATTTGCTGGTCTTGTAGAAATACAGTACGTCTCACCTTGGTGCTAGAACTGTGGCTGGATTTTGCTTTCTTGGCTTTGGGTGATTCAACTGTGGCCCCGAAAGCGGACAGAGATGAGGATGATGAGGATGAAGACAGCGAGCGTCCCGCTGCACCTCCGCAGGGACCCCCGAGGCGCTGACCGCCTCCAGAGAAGGGAATGAAAGGAGCTGAGGGAGCGGAGGAGGAGGATGAAGGGTGAGAGTTCAGTCCTGATGGGCCTGCTTCCTCGCCATCTCCCTCTGGCATTCCTCTCTCGCCAAGAGGGATCTTTGGCCGAACTGCATCCTGGGAGTTTGGAACCTCTTCCTGATTGACAGGAAGTGTGCTACTTGTGGCGGAGGCAGGAGTTGGAGCAGGGTGGGCTTCGATTGGCGTATGGGGGGTTGAATTTTTAATTGGCACCTCTGTTGTTGATGTCTCCGGATGAGACGGAGCAGGATCTGGCTGAGATGAAGGGCTAGGTGTGGTTTCCTTGGCAACGGGTGTGTTTGACATAGCAGCTGTTTCAGTGGGTTCACCGCCATCTTCCTCTCCCTGCGCTTTGTTCTTTTTGAGTAAAAACCTTAAACAGAAATGGAAACAATCATAAAATCTCGAGTTTATATAAAGGCTCAAACACACATTTCCATGGACAAAATTTCAGAACTATTTTATGACTTTATAACCCATAATAACATTTCTTTTCTTGCATTTCTTATCCAGCATTTTTCAAAAATAAAGACTCAAACTCTATTCAAACATAATTTCAGCTGGTATACAGAACTCGAGGGAAAAATAGATTAACACATGCGATGGTAAACCAAACGATGTTGCACATCGACACAGAGCTACATTACATCGACGGCTACAGAAACTTTGCCATTATGTTCCATTATATGGAAGGTTATCCACGGAAGATTCCCGAAAAAAATTCACAAAACAAAAAACTTCTATGACTTTCCCAAAACATTCAATGATTCTTTCCAAATTTCTGACTTCTGTAGGTTTATCCATGACCACGAGAACCCTGAACATTGTTTTATGCACAGTGTGCTGTTTGTACACAAGCAGCCTACCTGACAATGGCACTTCCTCCAGTCAGACCCAGAGACCTCAGAGTGGCCTTCTTCAGAGCTTCCTCGCCACTCACCTTTACAAACACACACACACACACACACACACACACACACACACACACACACACACACACACACACACACACACACACACACACACCCACACCCCCACACACACACACACACACACCCACACACACCCACACACACACACACACACACAGATTTGTTACCACAAAAGTCACTTTCATTTCATGAAAAATGAAGCGTTAAAGGAATACTGCATACCTCATCTCTCATGTAAACACACACAGGGGTGGATTCTGACTCCGACACACTGCAATCGGGTGGTGACAATAAGAAAAACAGGGATTAAAATTATGGGTGACAGACTTTTATTTGCTTTAACAGTGACAAAACAAAACCCAGAAGTGACTTTTCCTTGTTCAGGGAACTCAGCCCTGTGATTTTACAACAAAACCTCATGGGATGCAGTGGCACGATGTCTGCATGTGTAAGCCATGTGTGCACAATCCCGTGTAGAAACTAATTGAACCATAAATGTTTTACTATTGTTCTCCTCAATTCTTAAAATCAAAGCTTTCCCCTCTGCCTCACAATGTTCACAGAGCTTTTATGCTGATGTGGAGCTAATATTCATTTCATGGAAGCGTAACTTCCCTGGAAAAGGATCAGGATATGGAGTGATGTCATTTAATAGAGATGAGAAGAGGGCTGGACGGATGCAAGAGCACCTGGGACCGCACAGCTGGAACTACTGAGTAACAGCTGCAGGTCTGTGTGTGTCTGTGTGTGTGTGTGTGTGTGTGTGTGTGTGTGTGTCTGTGTGTGTGTTTGAGTGAGTGGTGGTGATGTGTGGGAAAGTTTAAACTTTGATAGAGGAGTGGTGAGAAGAAGGGATGCTGTCTGACACAGCGCTGGTCTGCGTACACAGTGATCACCTTCACTTTCCAGCCGACTGAAAAGTGAAGGCAAACACAAATAGTTTTGCGGTCTGTTCTTGTCAGAACCATCTCGAGCACCTCAGGAGTGTGTGATATCAAAATACTGTAGAGGACAATATACCAGCTATATGAAAATATAACAAACCCAACGTAAAAACATCAAACTGATTTTCAGAGCAGTGATCTGTCTTCCTTAGTTTAAGTTAGTTAATATTCTTAATATTATTTTAATCATAGCTTGCTAAACATCATTAATTTGGATAAATTAATTTAATAACATGGAAAGAACGATAACATGCTAACATCATATCATCAATAAACAATAATACTTAATGGGGTTGCAAGTTAGGAGGAAGATATTAAAAAAGCCCCATTAATTTTCTCCATAATCTCTGACAGTTAATATCTGTTTTTTTTGTTAAAAAATAAGTAAGTTGTCTGTGTACAAAGAACTATGAGATGAGCTAACTGCGACTCCAAAGCTGCATTTAATCAAAGAGCTTAAAATTCTGTGACGTGTGTCACAACAGCGTGATGCAGCAAAATATCACAGTATAAAAAAAAAAATCAATTTTACAATCTGGAGGTAAAATACATTTACTTTTGAATTTTGATTAAATTTTGGATGGATTTAGAAGCACAGTGTCTAGTTACCAACTACTACAAAGCATTTTGAATTCACAGCTCTGGCTGCCATGCCAAGCTGATGACAGTTAAAGTGGAAATAATTCAAACGGATGGCAATCATTATACTGGATTGCTCTGAGTTTCTACATTAAGTAACATAAGGAATATTGTTTAAAAAAATATCTGACATGAGAATACAGATCAGGGAAAAGAATACATCTGAGAACCAGTAGATCCTTCAACTTCCCCACCCTAACCTCGATGTATCGTTAACAGCTGGTGGATGTGGCAAAAAAAATAATATTTTTGACCAAATTTCTACTGGTGCTTTTACAAAATAGTTACACGGTGAGATATAGAACAGCTAGAACAGTCTGATATGTTAAGAAAATGTCATCACTTTACTGTAATGTAGCCTTTAAAATCAGGAATAGACACTTATAATATTACAATAACCAAACTCTATACTGCCCAGCCGTAGTATAACCCCAATTTAATTCTAACTTAAACCTAAGACCACGTCTTAATCCTTGAACAGCCCTGTGAAGAAGTTAACAGCCATAAAAAAATGTCCTCAAAATGGTTCTCAGTTTCTCCCTCACAAAGATAGATGCACAAGAGCGCACACACAAAAAGTTTGAACATGTGTACAGGCTCACAGACACACCTGATTTGGGGAAAATGTGTGAGCAGTTCCCACAGAGTCTGTCCACAGGAGAACGAACCCTGGAGCCGAGAGCCGTCCTCCATCTGCAGCGCAATCCGCACCTGAGGGAGAAGAAACCACAGTCACACACACACACTATAGTTAAAACGTACGTCAAAGACCACAAACACACTTTACACATTAAACAGCGTCCATGATCCAGAAATCGAAAACAGTCCATCCAGCTCTCTTGAGATGGGGTTTAACCTCAGAATACAGAGTGTGAGTACTATAGGCAGTTTTGAGATGAATTTAAAGGTTCACTGAGTGTTTTTGTGGCAGTTTTTGCATTTATTATGATAAAAGCTTGTGAAAAAGGACCCTTCCTGGATAAAATACATGGTATAGAAACATCAGCCACCGGGATATAAACAGTTTATTTCTCAGATTTTTCTTTTAGTTGAGCAGTTGAGCTTTTTTTTTTTAAAAAAAAATTAAATACTGCATCGATTTAAATCAAAAATTTGCAAGCGTGTTATGCACTTAAGTGTCTCACTGGCTATTTCCTTTATTTGACAGTTTTGTTTGGTTTGTTTTTGTTTGTTTGGTTTAAACACTTGGATGCAAAACACCTCTTTGACCTTTTACGCTGAAGGAATGTCTGACAAAAGGTTGACCTAAATGCAGGAACAAAACTCACTTAATTATGTCTCAAATTCTCCCTCGGTGGACATTTGTAAATTCTTGGCTTGACGATCTTGAGCCGTTTTGCAAAGGAAAGAAAATTCTTTGATAATCGAACTTGATTAAGCTGCACATGTGGGCCCACCTCGGTCTGGAAATGAGTAACACCAGGCATCAGTGCGAGTCTCAGTTGTTCTTTTTCTCTCTGACTCATTCTACGAGTTGTTTATGTTTACTCAACAACCATGTTGTCCAGCGCGGAGAGCACGCTGCACACACCATCGGCACACCGGGAGAGATGAAAAGAGCTTTTTGGCTGTCAACAGCCAAACACAAAACTCTCTCGCACACCAGTTTGGCTGAGGTTATGTTGGGAGAGCCTGCTGTGTGTCTGTGTGTGTGGTTTAAAGAGTGAGTGTGTGTGAGTATATAAAATCTGCGAGGTATCAACAGTCAACCATCCATCAAATGAACAAGTACAACAGATCAAACCCAGCCGTGATTTTACTGCTTAGATTATGATGCCATGATGTCATAGGAAACTACAGCTCAGCTTCAACAAAGTGTTTTTTTTGGAAACCAGATCGAGTCGGAGTGAACGCTGGAACACAGGCGGAGCATTTATGAACTTCCAGGTACAATTAAAACCCGCAAATCCAAATGCTTCAGAGCTTCAATCATTGTTGTGGTAGTCAATGTCGAAATCAGAATGAAAGTTTAATTTTGTTTTTTTAACATTAAAATGGTGGGTGTAACTGAAAGGAGGTGGCAAGTGTCAGACACGACTGAGGCCAATGTTCTCATCAACACCTGCTCCGAGCATTCGTTTGGCCGTCCGACCACGAAAAGGAACAGGTGAGACAAACTGCGGACAGTTATTCGTGGCTGCCAACTGTAGTGAAGCATCTGCTGTACATCTATTGATGAGTGCCCCCCCATCACCAGGTCCCATCGCGTCCTGTCAAAGCTTCAAATATTTGCACGTTATCATCACTGAAGCTTCGAAGCTGCTAAATGGTATTCAGGACAGTCCAATATATCGCTGTACTTTTCTTATGTTTCAGGGAATCATTTGAATTACAATACCCAGACCTAATCATCACACTGTGATTTAGAGAGGAGTGGAAAACCTGAATCAATCAAATACATCCAGATGCTTCCCCACAGGTAAGTGACTAAGTGTGTAGATGAAAATGAAGTGAGTCATACGCTATGATCTTCACAGTCACCAGATCTCAATCCATGTGAAACCCCTATGGTTAGACAGATTTTGTGACATATTGGACAGCTGTCTCTATCACCATAAGTCTGTGAAACATTTACAATATGTTGAACTTATTTGACCATTCTACTTAATGAAATTAACAATAATATGAAAAATAATAATATCAGTGTTATTTCTCAAATATGAATAACATGTATGAATGGCAAAAGACTGAGGAGTCTAAAATGTAGTGATGTTTGATCAGTCAGTATCTTCCAGATGTTTTGACACATGTACATAGGAAAGGTTCTCTGACTGCACATCGGTTGAACCCAAATGTATTAGAGATGAAACTGTATGTAAATGTCATGATTTTAGAGCCTAATTTTGGTCACAGTTATCAGTATTGTCGCAGCGTTGTTAAGATGTGTCAGAAAAAGTAGAACAGATACACACATTGAAAATCTTTTAAGTTTTATAGTGAAAAGCACAAATAAAATTTGCAGCGACTTTTGTTTGCATAAACATTAAAATTATAACATAGCCAAGACCTTTCGTAAAAACACGTAAAAACCATATCAAATGCAGTATAACTGATTTTGTCATTGATGCTCGCCCGTGTCGCATCGAGTTCGGTATTCGGTGTTCGTTGCAACACTTTTCTTTCTGCATGTTCTAGTGACAACTTTCCCTCAGCACTCTTAAAAAAACACAAATACAACCACATATCGGACTATTGTGCATTAACTGGGATTTGGGATATGTACTTACTAGGAATTCTCAGCCAATAATTTTAATTGTCATGAAATAAAGAAATATCAAAATATATAAAATAAATATCTAAATATCCTGTACATGAAACACAATGAATGAAATAGTTTTGGAAATTCAAACATATGAAATGTGCATTCCACATGTTTAAAAACCTTATGTATAGGATAAGCTCACGTTTTTTCTGTTTCACCAAGTCAGACCTGAAAATCATGTCACAAAATAGAGCTACTGGTTACGCCAACTAGCAGACAATCACCATAATGTGACCACACATATACTTACATGCTCACAGACATTAGCTGATGACTGTTTTTATGCATCTTTATTATGGTCAGTCACCACAGTTTAACACTGCTATCTCACTCTCTGTCTGTTTCTGTCTCTGTCTTACACACACACACACGGACACACACACACACACACACACAGAGGCAATTTGTGTAAACTAACCTGGCTGTCAGCTACAGCCTGTTTCCTTGTACTTGTCACCATCTCCAGTTTTGCATTGTTGGGCAGGCTGGCAAACCTCCATGGCAGCGTGAGGTCAACAGTAGTCCTCTGAAATCTGTAAAAAGTTAACGACACAGGAAATGTAAGTGAGCATGATGGATGGTAACATCAAAACTGTCCTATACAATGATGAGAAAACAAAGAGCACCATTAAATTTGACAGCATGTTATTCCTCTAGGGGCTGCTTAGTTCTGCTATCATTAAAATCCCTGAGAGTACATTAAATAAAAACATAAAAAGTAACATTTGTCATCCTGATTTTTTTTTTCTTTTGGTTAGCCCTCTGATACACGGATAGACATCAATTTTCTTGTACTGCATTTTGCGCCTTTCACAAGCATTTCAATCTTTTAAATCTGAGCAAATTGGTTTGGTTTTTTTTGCAAACAAAGGAGAAAAGGAAAGGAACAACTTGGCAAGAAATGTCCTACAAATTGCAAGAAATATGCAAAAGGTGACAAGAAAATTATCAAAAAAACTGTCAAGACCACTATATTTATAATTATTTGTATATTTATTTTCAAAATGTGTGCCTTTTTTTTCTTTTTTAACACTTCCTTACAATCCTTATTTGTTTTTCTTTATTGGTTTTTTTCTTTGTTTTGGGGGGCTGACCCGTGGGTAATCTTTTTTAAATGTTTTCCAATATCTTGCTAATTTTCAGGTCATTTCTTGTTAAGTTGCTCATTTTCTTCTTTCCACGTTTTTGAAAGAAACTGAGTCCATTTGCTCAGGGTTCAAAGGGTTAAGTAGAGGTAGCTTTACAAATTAAAACCCCTGTTTTTAAACCCCTGTGCAAATTAAATATATAAAAATGAATATAATGGTCTCAGTATAACTTAATATCTCCTTCTGCTAACATTTCTATGTAACAACAGGTTAAGCATCAGCAGCCATGGTAATTCACACATTATTGTTCACTCCTGTTAACTTCTCGGACTTTACATCTCACACAGAGCACACTTAACCCGATTAACTTCAAACACAGGGTTCAATAACGTGCCAGGATGTATTTTAATTCAGTTTGGGTTTAAGAGCTTCAACTACTTTAAAAGTTACAGGCCAGGAATATAAAGCTAACCTTAATTTAGCTTAAACATCAGTACTGTGACAGCTACATCAGCTAGCAGATACTCACTTCAAACCGTGATCGTCGGGGTTAAATCCATGCTTTTTGCAGACATCCTCCAGCACCTGAAGATGACAAATACACGGTGTGAGCGAGGTCCCTCTTGGTTTGCCAAATCATCTGATTTCACCCGCACGAAATCAGAAACTGATCTGTCACTGGCTAACTGCTGTTAGCCAAACAAGCTAACAGGAAAATAACAGTTTGCTCCGGTCTGGAGACAAAAAAACAGGGTTAAACAAACCGTCCACGTCAGGAAACATGAAATGTCCATAAAATACAACTTACCTGTAATAGCGGCGTGTTTGGAGAAACTTTAACCGTTTGTCTTCTCCCATTAGGAGTCAGGACCGTCACAGCTGAACCACTGGCTGCCATTGTGTGTCGTGACGTCGCGGTGTTTATTTGAATAAACTTTATTGAAAATGTAGTTCGAGGTTTAAAGGATCAATTCGCCAAAATAATGAAGACATATTGTCATGGAATGTAAAGGGGATTTTGTTTTGTTTGCATAATAATAATAATAATAATAATAATAATAATAATAATAATAATAATAATAATAATAATAATAATAATAATAATAATAATAATGATAAGAAGAAGAAGAAGAAGAAGAATATTTTTTTCTTTTTGCGTATGAAACAATGTCATCTATATTTTGAATTATTTCTGTGGCATAAGACTGCATGGAATATGTATAGGTACATGAAAACGTATAGGTAATTAGGCTATTGTACAGGAAGCACTGTCTTTTTCATTTTAATTTTTTTATTAGTCCTCTCTTGTGTATCTAAATTTTAGAATTTCATTAAAAATATCAATAAACCTTACCAGATTCAATCTTTTTATTTTTTCTTTTCTATTTTCTTAATTTGCCAAGCGTAGTCTCATAAATTTGACTGCCCTTGAGTATAATTTTGAATTATTAAAAAAAAACATCAATGAGTCTGAGATTAAAAACAAAGGGTTTCATGTCCATTTGACAAATAGCTGCTGTGATTCTAAAAAAAAGATGAATTCATTAAATCTCCAATAAAGCTCACAATTTGCCTACTAAACAATAAAAAAAAATGTATTCTTGTTTTGACCTTTAAAATATTCAAAAATGTAATAACAAAATATAACCAACTAGCATGTAGACCATCAATCTGGTTAAAAAGGCCTAAACATCACTGACCCTCATAACAGAAGATCCTGTCTGTAAACTGGCAACAACACATCAAATCTGCACCCCATATGGACCACTTCATATACACAGTATACACAGTATATACCATATGTAGTTCGACTGACAACCTGCACCGACGTGTAGAGACTCAAGGACATTTTCTCTCAGCAAGAATCAAACTAGATCAAAGCTGGAATCAGACTGGACAGACAACAGGACATGTGGTGCCAACAGCTGGAGAGGTGTGAGGTCAGAGCTTCAGACGGCATGCAACTGACTGACCGACCACTTCAGCAACATGCAGAGTCAGAGTCCACCTGGGAGAAACAGAGAGAGAGAGAGGGGTGAATACGGCTCTCAGTTCTAGGGGGAAATTGCCACCGTCTGAACAAACAAACAAACAATCAGTTTCCTTCCTCGCTCAGCAGGCAAGAAACTTCAAAACTGGCTGTATGGAGTGCAAAAACACATGAAGGCATCTGTGTCCTCACACAACTTTTTCACCCTAAAAAGAGTCTGATTAATGAATGGCAAACAAATGCACTTGTTAAAAACAGGATCTCCTCTCTTTTAAAACACCCAAACCAAAGTCAGAGAATAAAAATGTGATGGCAGTATGTCGCTGAACGTCAGATTTAAGGATGGAAGCTGGGTCTTGTTTTAAATACTGATTTTAACTGTTTCACAAGACGTAAGCAAGCGTACAGCTTTAATGACTGGAATCACTGCATGACATGTTAGATTTAGGATGGATTTCAAGGAGACTGGGAAAAAAGATGAAGACGAGGCAAAGAAATGTGGAACCTGGATCCTTTCAACAAACAGCTGTGGATGCTTCTCTCCATGTTAAGTAGAAACCAGAAAAAAACCTTACTTGCATTACTTGTGAAAATGATTCATTTTCATTGTTAGTATGAGAAAAGACTACTTTCTAAGTGGTGAATGGTAGCTGGAGAAAGAAAACCACTGAAGTGAGGATCAAACTCCAGGATTCACTTTTTCTTGGAGCAAAAGATCCACATGATTCATTCACAGCCAGCACTTTGACGAGCTGCTCTGAACCCTCAACGTGCTCAAAGAAAAGCTTTTATTCAGCTCATCCAAAACAGTGGTATTATTTATTATTAACAGCTGTTAATCCTATTTGTGTGTGACAGTTGGTGAATGAAAATGAGTGGATTATGAGTCTATGGGGCCCACATACACATGTGAAAGGCCCCACCACCTCTGGAGACAAACACACAAACTTTATGGTGATTTTGCCACTTTGTTGTTGTAAACATTTTGAGTCTTTTTATAGACATTAAGTATCTCTTGTTGGTTGTTTTGTATCCATTTGTATTTGTTTTGAGTCTTTTTGATTGTTTTGCCCCTTGTAGTTGCTCTGTGTATCTTAGAAGGATTTGTGTGGGCTTTTTTTAAAAAAATGTTGTGTCAATTTGGGGGATTTGTTTTGCCTCTTTCAGGATTTATTTATTTATTTTTTTTACAATTTATGTTATTGTGTATTCTTGAAGTGGATTAGCCCCTTTTTGTGGTTATTTTGTGTCTCTGCAGTTCCTTTGCATCACTTTGTAGTCATTTTTAAGGCTCTTCCTGGTCAGTAGATGTTAATTTGAGTGACATTTTGCAGGTGAAAGCCAGGGCTGCAGGGGCTGCACATTAGGCCCCGGGCTTGTGCCCAGTTGGCCCTCTCAGTAATCCATCCATGTATGAAATTGAAATAACATCTATCTATACATACAACACATACACTCCCTTGACCTTATCTGCTCTATAAATGTCCTAACCACTCCAAAGGTGACTCATATCTATAAAATCATCTCCACCAGCCACAAACAACACGAAAATGCACGAATTTCACATAAAAGAAAACAGAGAACATGTGTGTCACTGCAAACATGTTTGTGCTGGGCCCTGGCGGCACGATGTGACCCTCCGCAGCCTGTCCAGCAGCGTTTCTCCCTCTCACACCATATTCAATCACAGTCACTTCAAAGGCCGCGTGGTCATACGATGACACAACATCAAAGAGACCGCGTGTATGAGTGAACCGACTGAGGGGGCGTGCCAGGCATACGCGCGCTCTTGGTGTGAGACAGACGCCCCGCGAGGAGCATCAGCCAACGATAATAACGATTGGCTCGCGGGAGTGAGAAGCACGGGGCAGGGAGCAGGAAGGAGGGGGGCAGGGGGGACTTCAAATAAAATACCTCTTCGTCCGCAGCTCACGAGGACCTGAAACAGGAGTCAGCAAGTCGTCAGTGAGACTGGGCTGATTTCAGGGACTTCCACGCGCGTAATGACGCTTTTACTGCCTCCTCGCGATTTTAGGACTAAAATGATGCGAGGACTGCACGTGCATTTGATGTGAATTTTACACCAGCTCTCCATCTCTATAGACACCATGGAGAACCACGACCTGCATTCACTCTGCGCATCTCCAAAGAGCGAAAACTTTCAAGAGGTGTCTGCGCGTTTTCAAAGAACTTCTAACTTCTCTAACCACTCTTAGGACATGCTGCGTTTTATTGAAGTCGCTTATAACTGAGAGACGTTTTCTAGTAACAATTAGACATGCAGAGTCGTGGTGTGGTGAGAAGTTGGGCCGGTGTGTCCGCGGTGCGCTCCTGCTTGCTATTGCTCTTCATCCACATGAGCGCACCGTTGGAGGCGCGGAGAGTCCACGGCGGCCGGGCGCAAAGTCGGCGGGTGCAGCAGCAGCAGCAGCCTTCGGTGCAGAGGGAGCGGGTGGAAGGAACAGAGAGTTTCCCGTTAGACTTTACAGCCGTGGAGGGCAACATGGACAACTTCATGGTGCAGATAAAGAACTTGGCGCAGTCACTGTACCCGTGCTCTGCGCAGAAGCTGGACCAGGACATGAAGTTGCACTTTTTGAAGAATGTTTCAGTGACTTGTAATGATGGGTCAGCAGCAGGGTGAGTGAGTGCATGCATGAAGCGCATTTGTCAAGAATTTATAGGCTGTCACTTAAAAGACCTGCCAGCTTTTACAGATTTTTGGTTAAAGGAATTAAAGCGCAGAAACTACGTCGCGCTATGCCTCACCAAACATCCAATTTGTGTTATGTGGCGGGTTAGGTCTCCGTCCTTCAGTCCCCTATCACTCCGGATGTGACCAAAATGGATCAAAGGACCAGATCAGAGAGAAGGCAGTGCGCGCTGCCGCTTAACACTATACACGAGAGGGAGAGAGAGTCCATGCGCGCACACGACAGCGAGGCAATGCTTTGTATACCTGCAGATTTTACTTTAATCAGATGAAGTTGTTGAGTCTCGTATTTACAATATCAAACTAGACTGATAACAACCAATGGTAGTTTTTTTTTTTTTTTTTGCTGTAACAGCTGTCCAACTTTTCTGCAGCGTAAGAAATAGAAAAATAATGGACTTGCAGATTTCAGAGGGGCGCATGGGACACGTACCCTCTATATTTAGAGCATTTGCATTTGTCTCATACAATAAAAACACAGAAATAAGCAGTAATTGTCTTAAATTTTGGACAAAATTTCGGATATTTATACCATGAACTGATGTAGAAAATGCACAAATTTGTGCGTAAAATTTCACCAAAGATGCAGGAAAATATTATGAAAATTCTCAAAACTTTATGCTGAACAACCAACCCTAACCCTGCTTTTTATCTGTGCCTCCTTCAATTTTGAAAACAAATCCACACCCTTGTTAACTTGAATGAGTCCTAATGATTTGCATATTAACCAATCAGACGGACTTGCAGTCTTGGTTAAAACATATTTACTAATATCACTGTTTTGCAAGGCAAGTTTATTTATAAAGCACCATTCAAACATAAGGCAGTTCTGGGCATAGTAATATATTCACTATGTTAAGAAAACATTAAAATTGCACTTAAAAAACAATGAATATGTACATTTAGAAGAAGAAAAAATCATTTAAGGACAATAAAACAAGTAAACAGTTGTAGATGACAGACACAGTTATACTATCGTAACACCACAGTGAACAACAGTGTTTTAAGCACTGATTAAGTTCACAGTTTTAGCAAGCCTCAGGTATTTAGTGAACCCACGAGGTGTCACAGTTAAACCGCGGCTTTGACCGATATATGACTAAATCACCATTTATAGGCTGTTACTCTCAGCAGCTACTGAACAAGTGAGAAGTACCTCGAAATAAACACGTTTATCTTCAGAAGTAATAACACACATGCCTCCTCTGCCATGCCCCCACAGATCACTGCAAAATCCCCATTCTAGTAATATTGCTCCCAAAAAAGTTAGGGGATCATGTTCCCAAGAGGCCCATGTAGGCTACTGTGCCAAATTATCCCACAGTCACTGGCACTCACTGCCGTACTTTTTCTTTTAAGAGGAAGGGATTTAGTACAATCTGAAAGATCTAAAAAGATGCAAAGATTTATTGCATCTATGTGGAATAATTCTCAGTACTTTAGATGTTATGGACAGAGAGGATCACGTGTGCATTGTGCATGAAGATTCATGACTCCTGTTTCATTAACAAGCGAGGCAGTGCAGGAAACAGTTTTTAGAGTACAACTAACATGACTTTTAAAAATAAATCCAGATGACTTTATCATTTTTTGACCTACCATACATAAGACAGACATTTTTGTCAGATTTGAACCGAACTAAGTCACCAAAAAAATAAAACACTGTAGCTGTGTGAATAAGTGACCTTTACATATGCCACCCAGGCTGTCAGGCCTCCGTGAGTGTGTGTGTGTGTGTGTGTGTGTGCTTCCAACAGCTCAATGAGTTTCCTCTACTCATATTTATCTTTTACATAACTGTTTTGGGTTGTTAAAGCCACCAAACAGACTCCTGCTGAGAGTCTCAGCGGTGCGATCAGAGCCAAATCTTTCATGTCAGGATCAAAGGTAGCATCTCTACCGTCTGTAGAGCTTGGGTTGTGTATGTATGCATCTCTGTGTGCCTGCATGCTTGAAACATCCACACTGATTTGTTTTGGCGTTCTCGTGCAGGTACTACATCAAGGAGTCTAAAGGCAGCAAGAGGTGGCTGCTGTTCTTAGAAGGTGAGGATGAACCTAATGCAGATGTCGAGCTCATTACAGCAAAACACAACTCAGTTAACAAGTGTGTGTGTGTGTCTGTGTGTGTGTTGTTCAGGTGGATGGTACTGCTTCAACAGACAGACCTGTGACAGCAGGTATGAGACGATGAGGAGACTGATGAGCTCCACCAAGTGGCCACAAACCAGAACAGGTAATAAAGCACATTTCATGCATAGTGCTGCACGATCAATGCAATCCGTATCTGATGCACAGACATATAAATATATGAAAGCATTAAGTGCAGTTTTGCAAACTCTCTGCACAGCCGCACGGAGCTTTTGCATCCCCCAGCTGGAAAAAAAGCGTTCCCTGAATGAAGTAGATTCATAGACATGTTTGTGTTTCCTCTTTGGCTGAGTTTGCGTTAATCTTTGAAAGTCAAACTCTCTGGTTCTTTCCCCGCAGCCATCAGGGGACTCCTTGTTTGTTTATGACTCTCTCCCCACCACCCTCTGTGTGTACACTGTACACTGGTGGCCAGTGCAGCAGCCACAGAGCTCTTCAATGCCTTCATGTAATTGCTGACCAAAGCAGGGAAAGTTAATGACCTATTGACCGCAGGGAAAACACACACACACACATACAGTGAACACACACCGCAGCATACGTCAAAACACACAGCTATACATCGAGGTTTTGGCATTTTGATAAGTAGCGTAAAAGATTTTAACCTCTCTTTCTTTTCTTTTGATGAGAAGATGATTTTTTGGCGGCTTTTAGCCTTTCATGGACAGAACAGTAGAGGCGTGAAAGAGGGGGAGAGAGGAGATGACACGCAGCACAGGGCCGAGGCCGGAATCAAACCCACGGCTGCTGCAGCAAGGACTTTGTATATGGGACTGAAGCTTTTTGACTCTATGATGAGGATACTTGTTAAGGAAGTGAAGTAAATGTTGGATCTTATCTTCTTTATGTCACAGGAACAGGAATCCTGTCTCCTCAGCCGGAGGAAAACCCTCACTGGTGGAACGCCAACATGGTGTAAGAACTCGTCTCTCCCTGTCTTTAAAGTAGATGTTTGTGTCAATACATTATTATTTTTATTTTTTTTACATTACTGGTGCTTTGTGGTGTTTCTTTTCCAATTTGTGAGCTCTGAGATCTCTGTGGACGGTTGTGAAATACTTACACGTGAATGCAATAATATTTTTAACAATCTGAAGGCTGCTATTGAACAAGTGCCTTTACTTTTAGTTGTGCGGTAGCACCTGTTTGCACTGAATGAAGTTAAAGGGAGAGTGTGAATTTTAGTGGGGTTGTATAATGTACTTTTCCATAGCCAGTGTATTAAATAAAGTATATGGCGTTCAGTCCACCGTCCCACAGCCACGCTGACTTTTATTTGTACAGCTGGCTTATCTGTCAGCTTTCAGCAAACTGGCTCAAATAAAAGCTGCTCTGACTTTAAATTTGATTCCAAATAATTGTCAGTGTTGCTCTCTCTCTCTTTCCTGTAGCTTTATCCCGTACTGCTCCAGTGATGTGTGGAGCGGAGCCTCACCGAAGACAGATCACAGTAAGACACAATAAATCAGTTGACTCGCATTGTGAGCTTGTAGTTCTGGCTGAGGGTGTTTAAAGAAAGAGTTATTGATGTTTTTGCTATTTAAAGACGGAGAAAAGGAGAAGCAGATCAGAGGCTACAGACACAGAGACCTTATGATCTGGGAGCTCATTGTTTCGTTCAGTTTTCTGCTTTTTCTCTCAATTCAGTTGCACAGGTTTGAAATGCCTCTGTAACTTCCAACATGTCTGACTCATTGAAAAACCTCATTATATTGTGTTCAGCCCTGACAGGTTTATGAATAACATAACTTAAAAGCAGTGCAGGTGTCCCAGTCTCTGAGCTCTAACAATGACATCTTATTGCATCCATTAAATCTCCTGAATTTTTCCATTAAATTAAGATCAATTATTACATTCAATATGCCACTGCTTAAAAGAAAAAAGTAGCTGAGTGTGAAGTTGAGTAAGATTTGATGTAATCAGTCAGGTGCCATTGAGACTTTAGATAAATGTGCGGGCTTTCCACATCAAAGGAATACTTCGGCCACAAAATGACTTTCTCACACGCATCCACAATTAACGAAGAGTTTTAAAAGGGCGAGATTTCTTGATGAATTGGGCTGCGTTTAAAAGCAGCAGTGTTTTTATCATCAGTAAACATCAGTTTAAAAACTCACACGCAGCTTGTGCAGTGTAATCCAAGTCTCATTCATCCAGCTGTATAACTCAGCACGTCCCAAACACATGCTTTTTCTCTAAAACCTTACTATCTATAATGTCTGCATGAATAGTCTCACACGAGTTAACGCGCCTTTAAGAGCATTTGCTTGCACATGCAGCGTTTAAACACATGCCCTTGCACAGGTGCTGTGTCGTATGCGGAAGTGTTTCTAACAGTAAGGTTTTAATGAAAATGCATTAGTTTGGGAAGTACTGAGCAAACAGCTGGTTAAATAAGACTTGGATTATACTACACTAGTTGAGTGAGAGCAGGGTTGGAATATACTTTTTTTTCTGCTTGGCACTACGCTACCTTCCAACTCTGGAGATTTTGTAAACGGATGTTTTGAAATAGTTTTGCCATTATTAAACTCTACCTCCATTTACTTCTTACTTAGACACTTTGTTAACCGTGGAGGCGTGCAAGAAAAACAAATTCATTGTTAAACTGTGTGATTAACTGATAAACAAACGGCCATTTTGTGGGTGATGTAATACTTAAATAATTGTAAAGTAAGCACATAAAAAGGTAATAACTGCCTAAAAAACATGACTCGCCACCTGCTTAAATATACCCATTTTAAAAAATGAATAAACCTTTAACATTTAAAGTGTAAACTACCTTTCACATTTAATTCTCTGTAATACTGATGTAGCGTTAGTCGTGGAAGTGAGAAGTGTGTCACTTGGCTCTGTGTCAGTAAACAAAAATATCTGTGTTCTCAGGTGACTATGCGTTCATGGGATCTCTTATCATTAAGGAGGTGGTGAATGAGCTGCTGACTAAAGGACTGGAAAACGCCAAGGTTCTGCTCTTGGCAGGAAGCAGGTCAGTTTAGTGTGTGTGTGTGTGTGTGTGTGTGTGTGTGTGTGTGTGTGTGTGTGTGTGTGTGTGTGTGTGTGTGTGTGTGTGTGTGTGTGTGCGTGTGTGCGCGCGCTTACCAAAGATAGATTCACCCTCTGACGCCACTCCTCCTGTCACCAGTGCTGGCGGTACAGGTGTCCTGCTGAATGTGGACCAGGTTGCAGAGCAGCTGGCATCGCAGGGCCACGGAGGAGTGCAGGTCAGAGGCCTGGCTGATTCTGGATGGTTCCTGGACAACAAACAGTACAAATTCACAGACTGCCTAGACACCATCAGCTGTGCCCCCACTGAGGCCATAAAAAGAGGCATCAGGTAGGACAGGTGGAAAGCAGAATGATGGTCTTAAAGGACACAGTGACAGATTAATGGGGGGTTAAGGGACACAGATTTTGATACTTCGCTGTTGTGCAGGTACTGGGGCGGTTTGGTGCCGGAGAGCTGCAGACAGGCTCATGTTGGAGAGGAGTGGAACTGTTTCTTTGGATATAAAGTCTTCCCAACGTTAAAAAGTGAGTCACAAAACACCCGGAGCTCCTTCATGACGCTGATGATAAAGACGGAGTCTGGTGTGTCCCTCAGAGTGTGACCTACAGTGCAGTGTGTCCTCTGTCTCATACAGGGCCGGTGTTCGTGGTGCAGTGGCTGTTTGATGAGGCTCAGCTGACGGTCGACAACATCCACCTGACCGGACAGCCTGTCCACGAGGGCCAGTGGAGGTACATTCAGAACCTGGGACAGGAGCTGAGGAGCACGCTGCATGATGTACCGTAAGTCTGACATACACACACATACACACAAACAAACACACAAGATGCTGTAAAAAAAGAGTGTTTGGTTGACTGTGTGATTCCGTGTTTTAAAATGCAGGGCGATGTTCGCTCCGGCCTGTCTGTCACATGAACTCATTACTAGAACGTAAGTAAATGAACCTTTTTACCACATTAATAATTATAGTAATAATGTGTGCTATCAGTTACTTCAACCTTTGCGCTATTGTAATCCTATACTTTACAACTACTCATAAAAAATATAAACTAGATATACTGCCAAGCGGTTGTATGCCTCCACGCGATGGGTCGATCGATGTGGTTTTTCAGGGTCGATGCGATTATTAGTACTTAATGAGACCGATAACTGATATTTAAACCCGATATGCATTTACAATAAAAATGAAAATATATGTCAACGTACAGAATTTGGAATATAACTGAAACCTTTAACATCATATACAGCAAGTTCCCTGCAACTTTGTTATGTAAAGTTCAGTGAAAATTTAAAATGGATGAATAGGAATAGCTCCCTGAGGTTTTACAAAGTAAAAGTTTCTCCCATGCTGACACTTTCTTTGCATGTATTGCAGACTGCCTTCCCTGGTGCTGGTTGAGTGTAATATGCATTTTTCATTTCAGATAATTTCAATTAATTTTATCTGCGATCATTAAAATAAAACTCCAATACAGATAATTGGCCCTGATAATCAGCCAGGCCGATAATCTGTCGACCCCCGCTCCGCACACCAGTAAAGTTACAGTTTACATTCATGTCTGTGAAAACACGGATGCTTCACACACATCTTCCCCCAGCAGGACAGAGGATCAATACAATCAGCACATCTTCAAGGTGGGAAGCTAAAGTTCTTGAGTTAAGACCAAAAGTATGTTTTGTGACCTTGACCTTTGACTTCGACCATCATATTCTAATCAGTTCATTCTTAAGTCTAAGTGGATATTTGTGCCAAATTTGAGGAAACTCCTTCAAAGCCGTCTTCAGATATTGTATTCATGAAGCTGAGACGAAGGTCACGTTGGCCGTGACCTTTCAATACAAAATTCTACTATTCTCATCATTATGTCCAAGTGAATGTTTGTGTCAGATATGAACAAATTTCCTTGAGGCGTTCTTGAGATATTGCGTCCACAAGAATGTGCCGGCCAGACAACCAGAAAACATAATGCCTCCCGCCTCCGGCCTCAGCTATTGCCAGCGCGGAGGCATTAAAAAAAACGACAGACAGGAAAGTCTGCTTTTGGCAGAATTCAGTACACAACAAGGCTGTTTAACACACTGATGAAAACATCCTGAAACATATATTAATCCTCAAGACAGTGCCCATAACCATGGTCACAACGGTTGTGTGTACACAGATTGTACATTTTAAAGTGTACGATTCCTCACTATGTGTCTTTCTGTCCCCGCAGCTACTGGATGGACATTCAGGTGAAAGGCACGTCCCTCCCCCGAGCCCTCCACTGCTGGGACCGCAGCCTCCAAGACAACCACCAAATCAACAGCAGCAACCACAATCAGCAAAAGCCCCGGGGCTGCCCTCTGCATTTGATTGACAGCTGCCCGTGGCCTCACTGTAACCCCTCTTGCCCGACTATTCGGGACCAGCTGACGGGGCAGGAGATGAGTGTGATCCAGTTCCTTAAGCACATGGGCTTCGACGTGCAGAAGATGGCCCAGCAGCAGGGGATGGACCCCAGGAAGCTACTGGGCATGCTCAACAACGGCAGCTGAGTTGCTGTTTGTTAAAAGCGCAGCAATGTTATTCTGGCGTCTGTAAACCGTTCTGCGAAGATAAGAACGTCAATGGAAGACAACGGGAACATAAAAAAAGAACTCTTAATGAGAAAACTGTCAATATTTCCAAACATTGTCTTCCATCAACAACAAACAAGACTTTTGAAAAACTGAAAAACTCAAAGTGCCTGATGGGTCAATTACAATCCAACCAGAGTGTTTGAGCTGTTTAAAGACAACACATGGGATCACTTGTTTTAACATATAGACAGATATATACTGTAGACGTGCTATTATTGTGAGGTGTACACAAATACAATGAGAGCTGGGTACAGTGTGAGAGTGTATATATAACGTACCGTACAATATGTGTGAGTTGAGACAGTCATGGCGGTCATCTAAATAGATTTGATGGGAAAGCGCTGGATTGGAAACACCTCCCAGTTAGTTTTGTGGGGACTCGGTGCTCTCTTCTGTCAACTCCAACTATCACATTCAGATATCTATCTACGGTGCTGCTGTTTCTACCATCCACCAAATATGCTGCTTTTTCTCATTTTGGAAAATAATAATTTAATGGTTAATATTTACTAATAAAGGTACAAAGATTGAGATTATTATGTTGTTCTTCAGGGTACTTAAAAGTGTTTGTATATTTATTTTTCTACAGGAAATGTCTTTATGCTTAGCTACAGTGCCCATGCATTTTACTTTTTTATTTGCATGTTAGTAAAAAAAAAATGCTATACTATAAGTAACTTTAAGTACTATATGTTAAGTCTGTAATATTTTTTGTGTACCTTATGTAAACACTAATCAATACAAATACATGTTGATGTGATAAAAACATAATTTAATGACTACAGTATGACAGTTATCACCCTAAAAGGAGAAACTTGATATAAAATGGAATCCAGTTACATACTCACACCCACAACATCCAACATTTACCTACAACATACACACTGATAAAATTATTTTAAAAAACATTAAAAGCATTTAAGAAACATTGTAGACTACATACAGTTTTTTTTGCACCGGAATTAAGAATAAAAACGATTTCTTCACAGTTGATATGAAAGTGCTTTTACGAGGGATGACTGAAATCCGTGTGAACTGATCTATGTCAGCTATAAGATTTCTCAGTTTAAACTCACCGTCTGCAACATTTAACTTCAGGCATTTCATCTATAAACAGCACTGTATAAAGCAGCTGATATTTCCACTTGGTTTGTTTTGCCTCTCTACAAATGCTCCAGGTATTAAAATCCAGGCCAAATTTAAAATGCATGATACATTTCAATTTGGTCGTATATACAGTTGTCCTTCCCTGTGATTATTCCAGTTATATCTGCGCTGATTTACGATTTCTCCAGACCTCAGTGCTCAGAGAACTGACGAGGCTTGGGATCTCAACAGCTGGAGTCCTAGAGAGAAAAAAACACACGGAAGATTAGAAAAAAAACTGTTAAATATTCAGACAAAAACAGCTGTAGTGAAGTGTCAGAGCAGCAAAGACCAACCTGACTTTTGAG
>NC_142178.1:17787500-17805000 GCF_026936395.1 Plectropomus leopardus
CTGAGAAATGCAGACGGGAGGCTTCACAGCAGGGGGCTTTTGTTGCCGCTAGTTCTCAGATGTCGTCTTGGTGTCTAGGCCTTTACTACTTTACTACTACACCATCAATAGGCGTGTTTCCATTAACCCTCATATTGTGCAAACTGACATTGCAACTACAAAATACGCCTAATGGAGACACGTTAATTTAGAAAAAACATTTATCGCAAAAAAGTTTTTACGCTCACAAAAGGTGGTATTTCAAGTGATTCAAAAAAGAAATATTTCGCAAAACTGCAATGGAAACACTTTTTTAGCTCATATGATGTGTAACACCAGGTGGCGGTAATGCGTAAACAAAGTTTCATGACATTCCACAAAACATGACTCAGTATGTGTGGACAGAGGAAGAGGCTGAGATCTCCTTAAGTCTTATATGAGACAAAGAAATATTAGCGATATTAGATTGGCTTTATTGAATGGCTGCAATAGAAATAAGCCTGCCAATGTTTTCGGTATCCATCGCCATGGTTACTGGAATGTGTTATCAAGAGAGGAAAGTCGTGTAACATCACGAAAGTTGCGTAATATCACTTTGTGGAAACGCAGTCATCTCGCAATTGTGTTTTATCAATATTTAGAATACAGTGGTCCCTCGCTATAACGCGGTTCACCTTTCGCGGCCTTGCAGTTTCGCAGATTTTTTTTAGTGCAATTTTGCAAGCTTTTTTTTTTTTTTTACAGCGCATTGTGTTCTGCGTCCTGATTGGCTAAGGGACTGTAGACCATTGTCAATCAATCTCCTCCGTGCCGTGTCTCCTGTACAGTACAGAATGCATTCAGCTTGCCAAATTTACAGCTATAAAACATCTATAATTTAAAAAAAATGAGAATTGTATAATTGTAAAAAATAAAGCTGACTACTTCGCGGATTTCACCTATTGCGGGTTATTTTTAGAACGTAACTCCCGCGATAAACGAGGGACCACTGTATATCACTTAGGTTTCATGCAAATCTGTAATGGAAACCCAGCTACTATGATCCTGACAGAATCAGCTGGCCACATGTGGCTGTGAGGCTGGTCCAGCATCGTTTTGTTTGTTTTGATACAGATGCTTCTATTCTATATTTCATCCCTTTTAAATACGAACTCACGTAATCTTGCTTGTCGCTCACAGAATAAGTTGCTGCTCCACATTCCCTCAATCAGAACTGTATTTGGAAAATGTAATTCTCCAACAGTTCACCTTATACATGGTAAAATGGCTCAACACAAAATGAAATGACAATTCCATTTTGATACAGTTGCACAGTGTGTATATTGCTGGATTCCTCTTACACACTTCAACATACTGTACTACATGGGGCCGAAAGTTTTTCTTTTTTTCACTAAGCTGCCGCAGCCGGGCAGCAGGGTCTTCCTATTGCTTCCCCCCTTCACTCCTCTGCTTCCCCTCGTCTCTCATCCTCCCCACTGAAGGTGAAAGGTCACCAGGTCTTCGGAAGCATCCTGTTTGGTGACGTTAGAGGGCAACGTTACGCTTTCCCAGCGGGACGACACCACACACACACACACACACACATCTCTAACGTGACTGGTTGGTCAGTCTTCTTGGGGGAACTAATTGTTTTTAGATGAGGCAACTTGAGGAGAGGCTCCGGAAGGGAGGACAGGAGCAAAAGGACTGAGGGAGAAGAGGAGGAAAGCAGGGGGCTATAAATTAACGATGTGCCGGATATTCAGTTTCCACATGGGTTCTGGTGAGAAAACTGCAGACACTTTATCTCTTTTTTTTCTGTCTCTGGGTGCCTCTTAACTGGGCCACACACACACACACTTCAGTCCAAAATGTATTGTGATGCATTTTCTAAAGTGTCCAGTTGTCCATCTAGGGAAATTTCAATGATACCCACCCCTAAGAGCCACTCTGCAAAACAAACCACTCAATAAGCTGGAGGTAATGGAGACTGCAGGTCAGGCTTTACAGCAATATCATTACCATACACACACTCACACACACGCGCACACAATCCCATTGTCTGGGCAGTACTTATTACTGCCCATGCTAACAGAGTTTGTCCATAAGTGACCTTAATTAAGTGGCTAGCACCATTAGCTGCAGAGCTAAGAGGCTAAGAGCTATCCATCTGCATGTGAATGTGTGTGTTTTTATGATAATGGCTTTGTTGAGGTGTGTACCAGAATACTAACGACAGGCTGCACGCAACCCAAAATGGATAAATAGGCAGTTGAAGTTGAGCGCTGAAGAGGGGATGGTTTAGATAAGTTACTCATTGTGAGAAAGACAAAAATAGGGAGCAATGCTGAGGGCTGCTTTAAATGCAGGTTAGCCCCATTTACAAGCAGAAATGCACTCGCACACGCAGCACTCACCGTTTTAAGCTCCATTCAGATTGCCCTATCATTTTTCATTAGTTATGAAAACAAGGAATCTAATCCCATCAGGTTTTCAGGTACCAAATAATTGTGTCATTGAAATATTAATAATGACAAAATTAGACAAGTTACTGGATGTAATCATTGCTACTGATGGAACAAATCACTGTTGTTGTTGGATTTATCCTTTTATTCCATTATTCATAATCATAATGTAATGTAATTAATCATTTTCATTACCTCTCCTTAAATTACGGAGTTAGAACATAAAGATTGTGGCTTAAATGATATCAGCATCTTCTGCTTCTTCATCATCGCTGTTGTTGACGATGTTGCTGTAGCTAATGGATTCTCGCCCTGCTCCATCGTAAAGCTGCTAAACTGGGGTCACAGGGTCAAAGGTCGCTGATTTTTCTTTGATGTGACCCTGACATCCTGGGAGGAAGAGGAAATGGACAAGGAAGAGGATTCTTCATGGATTATTGCTTAAACACCACACACATTCGTATTTGTGAATGGATGTATAGGCTTAGCTTCTCAACATGTCTAAATAATCAATCACAGCACTTTCCCTCAATATACACACACACACACACACACACCATGATATTTAATTACAGATTCTCCTATGGTGTAAACTAAATTATTTGTTAAATCTTTTACTGTTTTTTAAGATGTAAAATACAATGCTTACAGTTTTTCTTATAATTTCATCAATATTTTTTATTGCATCTGACATACCAACATGTCCAGCTCGCAAGTAATTACTTGACAACACAAATAAAATCTAAAATAATAAAAACCTGATCCGATACTCTATGTAGCACATAGCGCTGGCTCGTAGCCTACATTTTTTAAATGAAAAAAGAAAGAAAAGATAATTCACATAATTGTCATAATCAATATATATATATATATATATATATATATATATATATATATATAAAATTCCAAATTTTTAAGTCAAAACAGTCACAGGAAACAAGCAAGAGAGCGTGAACTTTCTCTCCGCGGTAGATGAGGGGAGAGAGGTTGAAAGGTGTGCAATGTGTTTTTCTCATCGCAGAGCTCCTCTCAGCTAGAGCTTCTAAACATAGAAACACTGTTGCTTCAACTGCTTAAACTGTCTCTGTGCAGCACTTCACACATGTTCTCGGCTCACCTCTCACCTTCTTCTTAAAACTAATTCAACATATTTAAATTCATTAGTGAAGCAACAGAGAAAAAAATGAGTGCTTTACATTACACAGAAACAGATGCACATGGGTTAACACACACACCCCCTAAAACACACGCACGCACACACGCACACACACACACGCACACAGGCACTAAGTGGGGCAGATTACATTCTCCCCAGGACTTGACTTGCATTAAAGTTTAAATGTGTTCAATTTGGACGGTCCCAATATTAGAGTGGAGTATCATTACCCACCTTATTGGATGAGTCTGAGCAGAATAGATTTCTACTGATGAGATGAAGAGGCCTCGGGCACACACCACACACACACACACACACACACACACACACACACACACACACACACACACACACACACTTTCGGCACACTCCCTTTCTCTTACACACATACAGATACATGGACACATGGAGGGATGAGCTAAACTTTGTTCTTTGTGGGGTTTTTTAAAATTTTTCTGCACATTGGCGCGATTTTCCAAAAATTTCTGTCATGATTTTAACTTTAAAAAATCCTCACATATGCTGTATATCCAACCCTAATTGAACTAACTGTTATCTATTAATATATAAGTGTAATAATTGTATGTTATTGCAGCAACAGCATATACTTATAACACTTATATATCAATAGATACAGTCAATCAAACAGCACCAACTGTCACTTTTTGAATGGTATAATGTTGCGTTCCTGGGGCTTTTTAACACATACGGATGCCTTTTCTATGTGTCAGTGCTTTATAAACATTGATTAATTGCAGGTGCATTTCTAGCTGTTTTACAAAACATATCAAAATGTTCTACCTGTAAGTTATCAATGATTCCTAATCAACAATTTAATCAAAACATCACTTACATGTGTTTCAGATGCATCTATCCGTCTGAACCTTGTTGATTCATATTTTTATTACCAACTATCAATCCTGATGTTAATAATTTAGCTGGATATGGATACATTCATGTAACACATCCAATACAGTCAGTCTGGTAAATGATTTGGTTGTCTACATCGACAGTTTTCTATTGCTTGTATAATCTGTCAATAGCCACTTTTACACTGCCTGTTCAAGGTGGGAATACCACGCTATTACACCTCCATGCCATTCTGTGTAAAAGATAAACTGAATTGATAAAATTGCAAAATGGGTGGACAGAGGTGTCTCACCTTTAAGCTGGCAACAGAGGTAGTAAAAGTGCCATGTGTAAAAAGGAAAGCCGGCAGGGTGGGATCATGGTCTGGAAAGGTGTGACATTTTGAAGGCGTGTTTTGTAGGCAGCCCATGGTAGGAGATTTAGCAAGTAGCTAGCAGCAGTTAACCCTAACCCTAACCCTCAAAAAAAGAAAAACCAGTGGCGTCCAGTGGCTTAGTGGATTAAGCGGGCGCCCCGCACAGTGGTCGCGGGTTCGAGTCCGGCTCGCGGCCCTTTGCTGCATGTCATCCCCTCTCTCTCCCCCTTTCACAGTGCTGATCTGTCCTATCTAATAAAGGCAAAAATGCCAAAAAATAATCTTTAAAAAAAAAAAAAAAGAAAAACCACCACCAAAAAACTAATTGGGAAAAAATGAGATTAGCGAACTCCCTACTCCAGCAGAAGATGAACTCAACCACTGTAGAACAGAGACGCTAAATGACTATTGTTGACGTGTTATGCCATCGTTATTGTTTAGAAAGTGCTGCGGACGCATTTGTTACATGTCACACTAGCAGCCGGCACTGTTTTACATGTCAAGCTCGTCACATCTCATTTGGTTCCACAATGCCAGCTTGCTATCTAAAATTACACACTGGAGCGCCATTAAGCCGCTGTCATATGGTTCTGTGTAAAAATGCAAAGGTGACACAAAGAAGGGCCTTCGTAGCAGCCCAATCTCTGTGTAAAAAAGGACAACTAAACCAAATAATCGTTTTTATCTTTTGCAATCTGTCACTTCCCACCACTATCTCCTCTTGCTTTGACAACTTTATCCCATTAAACAAGATTTCTTTAGGCCCAAACCTCCAGGCTGTCCTGACCTTAACAGGTGCAGACACAAAAACACAAGTGTAGGCTACAGACGCAGAATATCAAACCATTTATTTTGCGAGAACAGAAAGAGTTTCTGTGTCGCTTCTCGTTGCAGGGGCTCATACTTACACCCCATTATAAGTTTTAGCTCTTCACAGCAGTGAACAAGAATCTGCTCCCTCTTTTTTCCCCAAAATATCACTGTGTTGCCTCTCCAGTTCCTGTCCTTTCCCTTTCACAAATGCAGTATTTGTGGGTTTAATGAGGAGAAGTGTTGCACCATAATGTCAGTGTTTCTGTGGTTGGCGTGTTACTTGTTGTTGCTGCCCCACTAATTAAAAGCACAATTTGAGTTTATTAGAATACCAAAAACTTTGGTCTGATAATAAATTCACCAAAGCTTTCGTGCATATGCTGAGAGACTTGAGTTTTAGACCTTACTGGTCTAATTTGCAAAATTAGGAATATTCTGACTGAAAATCCGAAATTTAAGATGAAGTTTAAAGTTATGTTTGCTAATTAGGATTGGGATAATGGTAAGGATCATCAGTGCAGAAATCTATGATAACCAAATTTGTCAAACATTTAAATCCATGAAATGTACTCTTAAATTTATAGTAAGCTTCTGGTCCTTTTATTGTGAAGCTGTTTACAATAGATGCAGGTGCCATTTATCCAACAACAAACAACTCTGATAGGTGTGAAAGTAGTGACAATTTCACAGCTGCTCCAATGGTCATAAAAATAAAAACACAAGCTCTTCCTCAAAGTCATTCACACCAAAAACCATCAGTGGTTGCACAACCACATAAAGCTCTCACATGACAAACACACTGGACCTTGCGATGGTCAGCTGCTCGTCGTTAAAGTAATAAAACAACACTGTAAACCTGAGTGCAAAGTCAATACGGTGTAATATGCATGTCAAATGCACATCTGTGTGTTTACACCATCTCACAATGTCAGTGCTCTCATGGTTTAGTTGTAAAGGAGTAAACTGTTACTGAAAATGGTTGCACAGGAGCGTCAGTGGTTCAGTGGATAGAGCAGGCACCCTACGTACAGAGGCTGAGCCCTCGCTGCAGCAGTCACGGGTTTGACTCTGGACTTGGCCCTTTGCTGCAGGTCATCCCCTCTCTCTCTCCCCCTTTGACACCTACTCTCTGTCCTATCCAATAAAGGCCATAAAAGCCCCACAAATATCTAAAAAAAAATTAAAATGCTTGCACCGTTAGTTTTGGAGGAGAGGAGAAAGATCTGAGGAGCTGTGAGAACTGATCTCCCAATTAACACACACATGAATATCACATCTTAGTTAAAACATCAGTTCCAAAAGCTCCAAGATATAAAAAGAACAAGCTGTCCCTTGAAAGTCCGACGCTCGAATCGCTGACTGAGACTGCGTCAAGTCGAGCAGTCATTTTTCTCCTGTACAGTGTACTTCTGGGGACATTTTAGTCCCCAGATTTTGCTGCGGAGTGAGTGTTCTTGACTTTCAGACTACTCTTTGCAGCTGTGGACATGCAGGTAGCGGCACAGAGGGAGAAAGAGATCAAACCGTAAGTCGAAGAGGTGGTGAATTTACAGCTCACAGCAAATTAATACGATACAGTCTCTGCCATTTGTTGATATCTAGTGTCAGCCAAAAATGTTTTTTCACATTTGCAATCTGTTGTTAGCGCCATTTGCCTTTTTACTATCTGACTTGGATGCCATTGTCACACTGAACATCCCACACAGCCCAATCAGACTTTAAACTTTGCATGGAGAAAAAGACAACAAATTGTCAAATATTCATCTTTACTAGCCAAATCTGATTTGACTGGCATAATTCTGAGTCGGGTACAGCCCTGAAAAGGACGTTTGTTAGGCTTATGGAGGAAGCTGCGGCAGCAACACAATGTTAGCATAACGCATCAGCAGAGTATCGTCTAAGCCAGCATCTCCATTTGCTTCTGTATTTCCAGGCAATCTCTCTTTTTTTCTTGAGAAGCATGTTCCTGGGGTTTACTTTCCATTATCTAGGAAAAGTTGGCATCTACTACAGCCAATTTTCGAAGTTGAAACCTCTGTGATTTCAACAAATTTAAGTTTTTTTTGTTGTTTGTTTTTTTGGCATACAACAGCTCCTGTGAAAAATTAACAAGCACAGCAGAGCGGAAACTTACATCTATGTGACTGGGATTTGGCAACAGGAAGGTGATCTGAACAGTCAAACAAATCCAAGAGGGCACTGTGGGTGAGCAGGTCAGGAAAAGGAAAAAAACCCAACAGGTTACAGGAGACAGAATCAGGTACAGATGGTTGCAAAGCAAAAGTATACGCAATATTGACAGTCTGGCTTGGAATGAGTGGGTCGGTTATATTTACTTCAGGGCTGATGAGTGGAAACGGGTGAGCAGGTGGACAGGGAAGCATTGGCAGGAGAGTTAGTGAAGTGGCAGGCACAACACAGAGCAGACAGCGGGATGGGCACAAGAAGCTGACAGGAGTTGTGACAATCTGGATGTAATTGCAAACACAAATAACACAACTGACCGCCACCCCTTGTTTCGTCCATGGGCTCGCCTCTGTCTTCTAACCTGCAGACGTGTGGGGCTTATGGGAAATTTGGGATTTTAAAAGCAGTAGTGATCAGAAACATATTGCTTTTTCTTAATACTGTCCTTATCTGAACATATGAGTGACCACTGCAATATCATGTTAAAAATGCAATGAGCGTGAGTAAATGAATTTAAGCAAAAAACACTGATATTATTACCCAAACTTTTTTTTTTCGTTTCCTTGTTTTTTTTGCTTTTGACTTCATTTTTGTTTCTTTTCTTGTGAGTGGGGGTGGGATGGGTTTTGGTATCATTACAATAGCTGTTTATTTATTTATTTGGATATGGTCCTTGTCTTCCTGATTTAAATGAGTTTTTCTGTATTTTTGCTTTGGTGTAAAACTGTTCTAAATAAAGTGATTTAAAAAAGGGACTGGATTTTTAGTTATTTGTATGGTTACAAATATCAGTGTGATTTTATATGATATTTTTCTGCTTCTGCGTCTTCAACTCTCGATACACCTTTATAAATGTTGGCATGGTGGCAGTATTTGATGAGTTGCGAGTGAGATCCGGCGGAATATTTTATAGACACATATACGCACATTTTATATTGTAACGTGTTTGATTTTATTGAAACGTTTATTTTCTATCTTTAAATATACTATTCTATATTATTTAAACATACTATTTCATGACTATATGTGATATGAATGTTTACAGATTTATTCCAGACTGTAGCGAGAGAGTCAGTGTCACAAGAAGAGATCACAGTAAAAGAAACACACTGTGGGGGTGACCTCTAGCTCACCTATGACCTATGGCTGAGGCCTCTGCAGCAGCCTGAGTTTGACTATGGCCCGTGGCCCTTTGCTGCACATCATTCCCCCTTCTCTCTCCCACCTCTCCTGTCTATCTAAAACTGTCCTGTCAATAAAGGGAAAATGCCCAAAAAAAACCCCAAAAGAAACACACTGTGACAGATCAGTAGGGACGGGATAATACAGGGAGGAAGTCTTTACTAGGACAGAAAAAATGAACTGTTCTCCACCGTCTCTTTTGCTTTTTATCCACTTAGGATGACAGTGAAGCCTCTTCACCCTCCACCGTTGATTTTGTCCTTCCCTCACCTCCATCGTCTCCTCCACTGTCTCACACTCCACCTTTTGAAATAATACCTCCTTCATTCTCTGTTTCTTCCTCCCTACACTCTCTCCTCCTCCCCCTCACTATTATCTTTTGGTCACCTGTCCCCCCTTCCTCCTCCTCCCTCCCCCTTCTCCTCCGTCTGTCTTTCCTCTTTCATTTGTTCTCCACTCTTTCGTTCCCTCTCCTCACTTTGAGCGAAATAGATTTTCAATTACGTGCTGAGTGCCTGGAAGCTTCTATATTTCCCAACCTGACCCCAATACAGCCGAAGTGACACCCCACGCACCAGAAACACACGCACAGACATATATGCTATATCGACGCAACACACACACGCTCTCACACACACACACACACTTCTGATACATTTCCGCCTCCACTTACAGACTAATGGAGTGGAGGAGAGTCTAGAGAATGTCTTCAGTGTCCTGGACAAACCCGGTTAACTACCTGACACACACAACTCTCCGAGACACACACAAAACTGAAACAATGCAAAGGGAAGTCCTCATTGAGAAGATAAGACAAGATCAGACACTGTAAAGATAAAATATGAAACAATAAGATACAAGTTTATTCACCCTTGAGGATTTTTTAAGAGAAAAAAAAGCCACAAAGCATAAGTCTGAAATAAAGAAAATTAAAAGTCGAGCAATCTATAAGTTGAGGTTTGCTTGAAACAAACTTGCTCTCATTGTCCAACCAGCAAAAATGTCACACACTCTCACTCTTAGCAATACGTGTATCGCAACTGCATTACGTTTGTTTTGTTTTTGCTTATTTTGTCTACTTATTGTTTCTCAATGGACACAAACAGCAGTCTCCTGAGTTAAAGTCCTGCATTTGTTTGACCGTCTGCTACCCCTCTCTCCCACCCTGCACAGACATACTCACTCTTTATACTATATCATTTCCGCAGATGGGTTAACAATAAACCCAATGTGTCTCATAAAAGGGCGCTGTGTGTCGGTATCATACACCAAGCACTACTGACCAAGCTACCGTATTTGACACCTTGGGGATAATAACAGGTACAAGACGTTTATACCTGTTTCACATGGCCAAATCAGCCCCTTAAGGCTCAACAGTGAGCGGAGAGATGCTGTGAATGGTACAAATAGGGAAAAGGAACAACATTTTTGAACTGTTTCTCCTTCAAGACACTGATGGTGTTGCACACGATTGTTCGAGCAAAAAGCGGCGTAAACAGTCGAGTGAAAAATGAAAGAAGAGGTCTGCAGAGAAAAATTCACATCCTGCTTACTTTGACGCTTTGACGCTTACGCACGCTTGGCCAATCAACATGTGAATGTGTCGGTGTCTGTTTTTCAGAAAGTTACAAAAGTGTCAACCACAGCCCAACTTACTGCAAAGTCCAACAAGCACCACAGCTGAGGCACACGGATACCTTGAGTGTCGACATGAAAATTAATATATTTATGTGAAATTCCGACCACAAGGTCATTCAGGTAGGACCTCAACATATTAATATCACATTTGACACATTTCACTCCTATGAATCACCTAAGTCATATAAAAGATTACAATGATTTTACATATAATAGTTTTCACACAGCAATCAAACCACAGAGACAATAGATTAGAGAAAGACACTGAAGCAGAGGATTTTTGATGTTGTACTATAGAAACGTTAGCGTTTTTTTGTCATTGAAAGTGCACAGTTAAGAGGAGACAAGAACTGTAGGGACAGAGAGGTGACTTGCAACAAAGGTCACCTCCAAAATTAGAGATTTACCTCTTCTTTGCACCAGTTTTGAGATAGCAAGACAGTGACCAGTTTCTCAAATTCAACCTGCGAGCAGCACATCCACCCGGATCACTAATGATTGTCTCTTGCTAACTGCAAATAAATGCTCAGATCCTATAATATGGAAATGATCTCATATTATGAATTGTCTTTTTGCATATATCACAAATAACCTTTTGATTCTGTGTGCCAAATATTACAGATCTATCTGCAATGATCGTGTAATGTTTGTACAGAGCCAGTACAGAGTATGTCTGTCTTTACAATCCAAAAAGCCTTAAACACCAATTGAAAAAACAACAAATATTACATTTTTTTCTGTTAGAGAGTGGTCTTACAACAGAGCCACAGATTTTGTGCAACAATAAATGCTGCAGTGTGCTGAGAGGCTCAACTGCTGTCAAGTGGCAACAAAACACTGACAGCTGACATTTTTTTCTCCCCATTGTTAAAAAACTTGATTTAATCATCGTCAAACACCTCATTTATTAAAGCTAATTCTGAATGCAAGACAACACTTTAAATACAGCTGCTTCATAAAGCTGGCTCAATTACCACACACACACACACACACACACACACACACTGATTTCATTAAGCAGTTTGCACCTCTTAAACATGGCCTCTCCTGGGTGTTAGTGACCAGTTTTCCGTATTAAACAGAGCTAGAGGTCGAAGGTCAACAGCCTAATGCCTTATCTCTGATGCACCATGGCCAACCTTATTACTGAAGGCTTAGAGAACAAATATACACACACGCACACACACACACACACACACACACACACACACACACACACACACACACAAAAGCATAAATGCATATATTGTTCATGCACACAGCAAGCGCTCCACATTAAGAGTGCCGTAGGTGAGATGATGGCCTTGGGGCATGTTAAGCGTGTGGAGCGGCACACGCCAGCCATGTACATAACACACACACACACACACACACACACACACACACACACACACACACACACACACACACACACAGTTCCCCCTGTGCTTCATTCTACCAGAGTTTCTCTGTAAAAGCAGGCAGGATAGCGCATAGGTTACCACATAAAAAGCTTCTATTACGGGGAGTTAGAGTCTATTAAAACAGCTTGTTCTCTTTACAGATCTCTGACGTGACCTTTACAACCAGAATGAGAAAAAAGTGGAGATCACATGAAAAAGTGTTCTCTATTTTGTTTTGAGGGTTTTTTTCCCCAATGAGCCAAAAACTAAAAAAATGACTGCAACAGTGAATCTTTATCAATATGAAACAGAATGAAAATCTACAGTAGTACTGATAAAATATAAATGCTCTGAAGATTTTTTTCATGTTGGCATCTAAGCAGGATTTAAAGCAGTAGCATTTCTTGTAAATGCAATGGACTTCTATGCTTGTCAATTAAAACATTTATGCATTTGACATATTTGTGTATTGTTAAGAATAAATGAGAAAACAGAACAGTCACAACATGCACCAGAAGAACCACCCAAAGAGTGGATCACATCAAAATGTTTGAAAATGTTGACAATGTTTTTTCAAATGATTCTCATGTAGGAATTAATCTACAAAGTCAGCACTGACTGGGCTGCACAGTTGTTATAAATGTGTGTGTGTGTGTGTTAGCATAAGTGTGTGTGTGTGTGTGTGTGCGTGTGGGTAGGCGTGGTGCTGCTTTGTTAAGGCCTGAATGAGTTGTTGATGGGTACAGCAGCTTGGGTCTCTCAGGGGATGAAGGGGGGAGAGGAGGAGGGGGGAGGATGGGTAAGTTGATAATTGCAGGGGAACTTGGACTCAGTCTGTCCATGTGCAACCCACCCAGCCCCTACCCCCTGTCTAAACACACACACACACGCACACACACACACACACACGCACACACACCAGCGCTCCCTTTGAAGGGGTGGTCCCTTGATTAGGCCACTTAAACACAGTGTCCCCCCTCTCTTTGTCTGTCTGGGTCTCTGTGCGTCTGTCACCCACAGCTCTCCCTCTCCACGTCCAGCTCTCTGACTTCCTCTCTGTCCACTTTCATTTTTTATCTTGCTCTCCTTTCCACCTCATATTTCCTCCTTTCCCTTCAGATTTCTCTATGTGTGTGTGTGTGTGTGTGTGTATGTGTGTGTGTTGGGAGGTGGGGCTCCTCTCAGGCCTCAGCTGCCATTGTGTGTGAGGGTGAATTACACGCTGTAGCGAAGTGTTGACAGGAGCAGCTGGACATCAGTGGGCCGTAGCGCTGGCTTTGTACATGTGTGCGCGCGCGTGTGTGTGTGTGTGTGTGTGTGCACGTGTGTAGCTGCGGACCACTACCCAACACAGAGCTGACACCTTCTGGCCAGCAAGGACAAAAACAGGCTGCAAAGTCTTGTGTTGTTATTTTGTTTTGGATATTTGTCGAAATGGCCACAAAATAATAGTCTCGTTTTAAAATTAACAGTGTTGTGACTTTCTCTTAAAGGCACAGTCAGTCATTACTTTTTGTTAGTTTATTTACTTAAATATCATGATTAACATATATAAAATAATTATACATGCTCAAAATAAAAATATATAAATAAATACAATTTTTAAAAAATGTTTTCAATAAATTACAGAATATATATATGTCACAGGTAAATTCACTAATGTCTGTATTTAAAGTTAAAAAGATGTAATCAGAACTAAAAATAGTTGACCTGATCATATAAAAATATTAATACATCTGTGGGTTTTTTGTTGTTGTTAATTTATTTGCTTTAGTGATTTTATCTTTAGACATTTTTTTCATCATTTTGGACTGTAGTTTGTACCTTTTAAGCTTCAACATCAGCGATTTTTTCCCCAGATACCAGATTAATAATATTTGTATGTCAGCGCTAATATTATTTTGTTGTAGTTGTAGTTGTTGTTGTAGTTATTGTTGTTGTTGTTGTCCTCGTTGTCATGAGAAATTAAGTGCTCTTTTGGATTGATTCAAACATAATCAGAGTAAAATGTGCAAAAAAAGTAGAAAGTAATCTGACAAACAACTTATACTTGATATATATTAAAGTAAGAGTCTCAATTAATACATGATAGAATAAAGAAAATACTGTGATGTTTTGTTTTGATTTTGTTTGTTTTGTTTCTGTCTTAAAGAGGAGGGTGTGATATCATTATGGAAAGGAGAAAAGAAGAAACACAGAGAGGACAGAAACAGAAAGAGGATGTGAGCAGGAAAGGTGGAGGTATGAAGTAATGAGTGTGGAGAAGCGTGCTGGTCTCTGGCTGGTCGTGAGGCCATGAGACAGAGTTTTGTCACTGCAATCTCACACTCTGCTTCTGTAATGACTCGCCTGGAGGCACAAATGATTTCCTCCACTGGTGTTCCTATTGCTAGAGTCACCACAGATTCAAGAGAAAGGTTTCAGCAGGTTGTGGTGGTGTGGGGGGATATTACAACTAAAACAAAATAATGACCTGTCTCCTCATGTATCTATTGTATGAATCTCCAAAATGACTTCACCTAAATTTGAATGTTTTCCTTTTCTTACTGAGCAAATATAGTTTTCGATTCACGTTCTGTTTGTCGACTGGTCTTGCCGTAGCTGTGGTCCAACTGCGCTCAATGTGCCACAATTTTCCATCTACAAACCTTAAAAATAACACCTCATTCCACCTCTCTCTCTCTTTTTCCACCCGCCTCTCATTGGCTCCCTCTCCTCCTTCCCTCCTTTTGCCCAGGGACGTGTCATAAAGACATCATCATCACTGTTTGAGGGCAGAGGAAGAAAAGCAGGAGTGACACGATGATCTATCTGCCAGTCACTTCTCTGTGGAGGAGCTGGTTAGAGGTGAATCAACACAACAGACAAAGCTGTGAAGAATGATGACGCAAAAACTAAACGGTTACCCCCATTTGTAACTTCAACCAACAGGAAATGATGATTTGTGCATTTTATTTATATATCTACATCTTCATATAGATATAAAGATAAATAAATGTATATATTATATTATATTATATATATTATGCACACAACAGAGCTCTTTAAACATCTTGTTGCACTGCATGAAGGACAGTACTGTGGATAATTTATGCATGCTGACATATCTGTGTGTGGTGTGGAACAGTAATGTATCAGAGATAGATTATATAAATGTGCCAGGTTGCTATATAGGCCAATATTATCTCATTTCAGATATATCAGCATCATTATATATGTTGCTTGATGAGTAAAAAAGAAATAGAGGTTACAAAAGTGCCAAAAACACACGCCATACATCGTTTGTCTGCCAGAGAGGCCTGAAAGGTTATAAGGTTATTTTTCAGTTCACATCATGGCCACAATTTAAAAACTAAATATATTTAAGTGATCTTAAGTAATTATTTCTGCTTTAGGTTTATGTAAACAATGAACAACTGATTTTAAAAGCTCATATCGATAAAATCGGCCCCGGTACCACTCAGGCTATATAATGTATACAGTATTATGGTCCCAGTCTCACTCCCAGCTCTTCAAATACTGATGCTTGGTCAGTGGTCACTGACACACAAATGCACTCTTCAGCTCAAGGCAACTATCACAGTATAAACAGTGAGAAAGTCTGCATAGGATGTGTGGCAGGTGAGGTGGATGAGTCAAACAAACGCCACACTTTCACGTGGGGTAACCACGGTTTGCTTCCAGTGTGAAACCAAAAGTCAGTCAAATTATTTTAATGACTAATGCTAGAATGTGTACCCTTGTGGTAAATGTCATGTGACACATGAAATGTTTGTCACGTGACATTACATTATGTTAGTAACAAACTCACTTATTTTAAGCCAAAGCATGATATATTGATATATTGTTAGTGTAGCCAAATCCTGATATATCTTACCATCAAGCTGTACCATCAAGTTACATTGTTGTCAAAAAACTATAAGAAACACACAAATGCATGTCAGTCAGTCACACACACACTTTTCTGCTGCTACAAATACTCACTAGAGCACCACATATGCATTAATCCACACCAAAAAAGTAGTCCCTAACAAATGTAGTATTTACTCCTGTTCGAGAACTGTTTGACTAAAGCTAAAGGGCCCAAATTTTTTTAAGAGATGAAACTATATGTTTGTGAATTTTTTTTCAAGGGATAAATGACCTAGGGGCTGAGAGCCACCAACATGATAAGGAATTCAGAAAGTATTGCCAGCCTTATAATTTAAAATACTCCAATATATCCCACTTGGTTCTGTGAAGAATTTACCCCAAACAAAATCCTCCATATTAAGGACAAGTACCACTCTGCTGAGAGATCACTGAAGCATGTGGTAAACACAATATGTGATGTCCCACATTTATTCTGGATATTTACTGTCTATAGCTCCAGCATATGATTTGGCAGGTGGGCAGGGAGGGAGGGAGACAGCGAGGGAGGAGTAGGAGGAGGAGGAGGAGGGGGAGAGAAACAGAGAGAGAGCATATACATCATTTCATCCTTAATTAGCTGTCATCAGCTTCTCTCCTCAGAGGAACCAGAGACTAATAATTAATGATCAAACTCTAAAGTAGAGCCACTCTCATCCTCTCCCTCTCTCTCACTTCCTCGATCACAGGAAGAAGAATTAACAAAGAAAAAAGATAACGGCTGATTTGGTTAGAGAGTAATGAAATCTGACTGGAGGAAAAGCGGTGTTTGTCTCTGTGAGCCAACAAGGCCATCTTGTAATTTTAATAGATGACTCATCGAAAACCAACAAAAATGAGGCAAGAAGCATTTCTCTGGGTAACCAGTGCTCCCTGCCCTCAAGATTATTATTGCTTGTTTCATGTAAAAAGAAAAAAAATGTAAAAAGAGCCATGACCATCCTTTTTATTATCCAACAGGATTAATGAGCCCTCCTTATCGTGCAATGATGTGAGGAGGATTCAGTTTTACAAGACGAGAACATGCCAGGAAAGGCATAGCGATGTTTTAACAAAGCCTGTGTGCCTGTGTAGACAAGAGCAGCTAATTAGAGAGGGAACACAGTGTAAGTGGGCATATGTGCACTAGGGGACCAGTCAGCCAACACACGACAGGAAAGCGCCACGGGGAGGGACGCAGGCAGGCAGGCGACTGACCAGCTCCAGAGCCAACACGGAGCCGCCATGGAGGCATGTTATGGTCTCAGCGCCCCGAGCCCCTGGCACGCTTTCCTGAAGCCCTGTTTGTAGTGGCAGGGAGGGGTGGAAACTGCAGGCTTTACAGACCCCACCACAACCTGTCCTCTCTCCAAGACTGGACCCTCTCTGAGACGTGTGTGTGTGTGTGTGTGTGTGTGTGTGTGTGTGTGTGTGTGTGTGTGTGCGCTTCTTCTTAAGCTCCTCTTAAGTGCTTTAATTGGATTATCCTTAATGAGTAAACAAACAACTACAGCAGCAAAAATAATAAGCAAATGAATAAACGTGTCAGCAAGCACTTCCTCGTTCCTCTCGCTGTCCTGCCCCCTTTTTACTCAACTCTTCGCTC